>NC_062201.1:1079072-1081572 GCF_912470025.1 Vespa velutina
ATACGCGGAAACGAAAACAATGTCTGAAAACGTTTTATCATTTACGACATCGACAACTTTTAAACTTTTTTCCATCTCTCAGATGTCAAAATAAACTCAGTTCTGGCTTTTAGTTTCTGATAGTATGATACTAGAGATGACGAACACTACGACGATTACTACGACTACAACGATAACGACGATATTGATGACATCGACGACATCGACGACGCGACGGAGAGATAATAAAACTTTTATATCGATCGTGGATGTCGATTAACGAAACCGACTTTTTTATTTGAGGCTCGTAAAACGACGCGTCTCGACACTCTCTCACATTAAGTCGTTAATGAGTCAAGAGATAGAGATAGAGAGAGATAGAAAGAGAAAGAGAGAGAGAGAGAGAGAGAGAGAGAGACAGAGACAGAGAGAAAGAGAAAGAGATAGTAATTAGAGTATATGTCTATGTATTTGATCAAATCTCAAACAATTAGAGAGAAAGAGAGAGAGAGAGAGAGAGAGAGAGAGAGAGAGAGAGAGAGAGAGAGAGAGAGAGAGAGAGATTATTGATTAATGCATACGTATGATCCTTTCTTTTCTCTTCTTTTCTTTTTCTATTTTTTTTTTTTTTTTTTCTTTTTTTTTTTATCAAATTATTCCAAGAGTAATTAATACAAATGGTCTCTTAAAATTCTTAGACGATGGATATTGAATATAACTACCTATTTTCGTTGTTTTAACGAGCTTAGAAAGGTTCGTAACAAATTGCGGGATATTTTCAATGGTACAGACAGAATTCTGAAAGAGAAATAACATGACAGAGAGAGATAGAGAAAGATAGAGAGAGAGAGAGAGGGGGGGGGGTATAAGAGTTGTTGGTCCATTGATTTTCCTACTCATTACTTTTCGATCTAACACAAATCGTTTGTTTATTACTTGACGAAGGAGATACGAGGAGATCAACCAATATAGAAATATTTCGAAATATTATGATTTATCGTTGGTACGGATATTATGAATGGGGAAAAAGGAAATAAAAAAAAAAAAAAAAAAAAAAAAAAAAAAGGAAAAAAAAGAAGGAAAAAAAACAATAAGTCATTGCGCTAATGTTTGTCGTACACACACACACACACACACACACATACGCATACACACACACACACACACACACACACACACACATACGCTTCATGTAGAATAGTCGAAAGCTTTGGTTCTCACAGGCGCCAAAGTGTTGCCACAGAGACAAACGAATCGCAAATAGCACGAGAAGTTGGCGTGGGTGATCCGGATTTGCAAGTTACATACCAACGACGATTTATTTACTTGGACAATTTTTATCCTCGCCTTCTGCTTGTTGGTATATATATATATATATATTCAACAACTAATATAGCCATTTAAATTATTTCGCGGTTACATTTATTTATTCCCGTTATATTTCAATAAGAATCATGTTCTTCTTTTTATTTTTATTTTTGTTTTTTCTCTCTCGGCCTCTCCATTTCTTATTTTTCTTTTCTTCTTTTTTTCTTTTTTTCTTTCTTTTTTTCTTTTTTTTTTTCTTTTTTTTTCTTTTCCTCAACTCGTACGAAATGATTTATTCGACGATTATACGATTCGCAGTTGAATCAAGAATCATACATTCGCGAGCTCATGCGTATTTATTTAGATATGCGTATTTTCTATTTATTTTTAGAAATTCTATCAATCGTGAATCATATCATATAACATATAGATTACTATTATTAAATTTGAAGAAATGTTTGAAAATGTCTCTCTCTCTCTTTTTCTTTCTCTTTTTCTCTTTTTCTCTTTTTCTTCTTTCTTTTTCTTTTTTTTTCCTATCAATCGTTCCTCCTTCTTATGCCATATTATTGTAATATAATATTTGTGCATTAGATATATCTGTTCGCATATTTTTTAAAGGTTTATATATTTTATTTTATTTTTCGTCGTCCGTCACAACGCGTCATACATTTTTATTTATTTATTTATTTTTAAATATCTTTTAAATATCAATTATATACGTTAAGTCTGATAGAAATAATATCATAATTATCGTTGAATAATTTTTTTTGCCTAAATATAAGAACAAAAATGTCATTTGTCAAGATTTTGATTAACATTGTTATAGGTAATCTTAATAATAATAATATTATTATTATAGATAGTTCAAAAAAAAAAAAAAGAAAGAAAAAAAAAGAGAAAAAAAGAAAAAGAAAAAAGAAGGAAAAGAAATTACTCACAAAATTAGCTCGATCATTTTCTATCCAATCTTTCTTTCAATCGTTTCGACTTTTTTCATTTTCATTTTCTCTCTCTCTCTCTCTCTCTCTCTCTCTCTCTTTTCTCCACTGCCTCCCCCCCTCTCTCTCTCTCTCTCTTTCTCTCGTTACCGACGTTTTATGCGTTCAATAAATTATCGAGAACGTTTGAAACATTAGAATATATTCGTATCGTTCGGTATGATTCGATTAGAGAAGATCGATCGAACGAATTTGAAGCCGTCAAAAGGACG
>NC_062201.1:1089072-1096572 GCF_912470025.1 Vespa velutina
TTGGAACGGTGCTTCTCAAATTACGGTGATCCCGCACACGAAAATTTCGAGGGGATAGAAATCGCGTAACGAGCAAACTACGCGACATACCGTACCATTTAATTGATGCTTTAACGTTATCGAATCAATCTCTCGTACATATTTCACATATAAAATACACTTTCCTTCCCCGGTCGCAAAAAAAGAATAATAACAATAATAATAGTAATAAAAAGTATGTTGTGCATGTAAGATTTTTCTTTATATATATACGTAATAAGTACTGATAGATGTATATGATAATAAATAATTGAAAGTAATTTCGATAAATAATAAATTCGTGGAAAAATTATTAAATGATCCGCAGAAAAAAAAAAAATATATATATATATATATTTGCATTCGATTTAATATATATTTAATATATAATATATAATGATGTTTTAATGATATATATATAATAATAATATTATTTAATTAAATTTATATTATATATGAAATATATTGTATTATTCTACATAAATATAATTTATAATATAAATATAATTGAAGATTAAAAATTAATTAATTAAGCTCGAAATCAATCCTTTTTCTTCTCTTATCCTTTCTTATCTTATATCTCTTACAAATTATCCACAATGTATATTCAAATTAAATTATCAGCAACGTACGCCATACTTAATTGGCAGTGAATAATTAAATTGTTTAATATAAAGAAAAAAGACAAAGAAAAAAAACAAAATTAGATAATTCAATATCGATAGATAATAAAGAGAAAAGTAATTAAAGAGGAGACTTAAAATTCTATTGAACGAAGAAGAAAAGAAAGAAAGAAAGAAAAAAAAAAAGGGGAAGGAAAAATAAAAGAAAAAAAAAAGAAAGAGCCATTCGAATGAATATATATATATATATACACAAGAAAATAATCACGAGATTTGATGTGTTAGAGAGAACCATGAAAGGGTTCGATACAAGATCGAGGATATCCGTTGTCTATATCGGTATTAAATCGTTGAAGAAATATTTTCTCTAGGAACCCGGACGAATTCCATTACGACGGTTGGTTATTCCTATCGTTTTAGAGGCTCGTAGAAAGTACAAGAAAAGGGATCGTAAAATGTTACCGAGGGGAAGGACCTACCAAAGGAGCCGAACTTCCGCTATTCGCTAAAAGAGAAAGAAAAAGAAAGAGAGATAGAGAAAAGAAAAAGAGAGAGAGAGAGAGAGAGAGAGAGAGAGAATGAGAGAGAGAAAGAGGGAGGGTGGGAGAAAGAGAAAGAGAGAGCCGACATTTTCGATCGATAAATAATATCGGCAATTATCCTTATGCTTAAACCTTAACGACAAAGCCTTCCGTTTGGGCTTACGTGCTGCCGGTAAACTCTCTATGAGAGGGAATATACTGCTATAAATCCTATCTTCTATTACCGATTTAGTCTAGTAATTATTTTCATGCCGACGGGACACCGGCTGTTCGATCCAAACCTCCCTCTCTCTCTGTCTCTCTCTCTCTCTCTCTCTCTTCTCAACTCAACATCACCAAACACCATTTGCTTTTTCCTCCGTTCAAAGCGGATTTCCGTTGATCAGTTTGCAACCTTCGATCGTTTACCATTCGTAACTGAATGCCAACCAACGATTATCCTTCTTAAATCATCTTGAATCCTTCGAATTGTTAACTTCTATGAATTTCTTCGTTAAAGCGACGCTATCTATTTATGTATGTATTTATGTAGATATATATGTATGTATGTATGTATGTATGTATGTATGTATGTATGTATGTATGTATGTATGTATGTCTATAGATATAAATAATATTCAGGAATGATCTATAATGTCCTTTTAAATGGACACGAAAAATGTTAATATATTGGCAAAGATATTTCTTTGTTCAAATGTTAGATATAAGTATATCTGACTACTTACTAGTTAGATTTATTTATATCGATTTGATTTCGATTTGAGTTTACTTCTTACCGGTGAGATTTCACTTGTTCAGATCTACGATATCGATCGTGGAACGCTGTTCTTCTAGCGCTAAATTGCATCGAAGGCTCGGCCGACCTTTCCTATCTTTCACGCATTGAAAAGGCATTTCAGATTGCTCTCGGTGAATCCATTTGTCTCGTTAGATCGACGTTCTATTTCACCTTATTCTCGATTACTTTCAACAATTTCATGATACACAACTCTGAATATATATATATATATATATATATATATATACGTATAAAGTTTGCATTGATAAATGTAGATGTATGTATATAAGTGCGCACATGTTATTTCTTTGATCCGTTCCTTAATCATATTATGGTGTCTCATTAAGAGTACGTAATTTAATGGTAAATCGTGTACGATTACGTTCATGTAAAAGAACATGTATAAAATGAAAAAGAATTTTATAGTCCGTGATCACGCGATCCGATCGATCGATCGATTTATACGATGTATATCGTATTTTTCGATCCTTTCGTTCTATTCCAATTTCATTCTAGATCTAATATTACTTATTTATTAACAATTTGTTAAGTTCATTAATTAATTTAACATCCCAATCTCCGCATTAAATTATCTGTGTGTTTAAGATTAGAAATTTAATTAAAAGTTCAAAATTTTTTATATAAACAAAGAAATTTTTAAATCCTTTATCTAAATCATACATAGACGTATTAAAACTCAATAAAAAATTTATTTACTTAATTTAACTCAATAAGATTGTTCACAAAAACGTTGTATGAATCTTTTTGATCTGATAATCCATCGTATTTTTCGATCTTTTCATTAATTCGTGTCGAAGAATTTGAAAAACTAACGAATTATCAATATAATTTAAATCATCGTATTAATTATCAAAGGATTAGATTCTTATCATTATTTCTAATAAAATAAGATCATACGTACTTCCGTTACATCGAACTTTGTAATTATTTATTGGAGAAAAGAGATCAAGTGGGGGAAAAAAAAAGATAATTAAATAAATTAATTAATGAATTAATAATTAAATGAATACACTTTAACTTCGAATTATTATTTAATGGATTTAACGTCATTGATTAGAACGAGAAAAGTACATAACGGTACATTTCATTAATGAAGAAACTTCGATTCGTAAATACGATAGATATAAAATAAAAAAGAAAGAGATTCCTTATGGAGGAAAAAAAGATGAAATAAAACTTTAATAAATAAATAAATAAATAAATAATAATTCTTCAAAAAAAAAAAAAAAAAAAGAAAAAAGAAAGAAAAAAAAGAAAACAAAATAAATAAATAAAATAAAATAAATCTTGTTTCGAATTGTATTTTAAAGTATATAACTACAAACGTACAAGTCATATCTTAAAAACGATTGGATCGAAGAAACTCCGATTCGTAAATATGGTAGATAGAAAATAAAAAGGACAGAGAGAGAGAGAGAGAAAGAGGAAGAGATAAATAGATAGATAGATAGATAGATAGATAGATAGATAGAGATAGAGATAGATAGAGCGAAGGAAATGGTTGAAACGATGAAGTTCGAGGAACGTAAACATTTCCTTCCGTAGTAACGCGTCGTCCTTCGTGCTTGGACGAAGTCGAAACATGGATAAGTTCGAGGCGAGTGCCGAACGATGATAAGTCGCTAAGCGAGCGCAAACCAGAAAATCTTTCGTTTCTCTAAAGAGAGAGAGAGAGAGAGAGAGACAGAGAGAGAGAGAGAGAGAGAGAGAGAGAGAGAGCTGTGCAGTGAAGAGACGGAGAGACGAGACGCGAGTAGTGGATTGCCGTGGAAGCCTGCGTTCACGTGAGAAAGAGAGAAAGAGACAGAGAGTGAGAGAGAGAGAGAGAGAGAGAGACGAGAAGCACGATCGTAAATCTTTGCTCCGGCGGAACTGGTTATACAAAATAGGCTCCGCTCCCAGGAGTTATACCTGCCTACTCCGAATGCAAACTTCTCTCAACCGAACGCACGAATCGCTGGACCCGACTTGAACCGTCCCTTTCCGATATATAGGATCAACCATCTCTCCTTCTTCTTCTTTCTTCTTCCTCCTTCTTCTTTCTTCTTTCTTCTTTCTTCTTTCTTCTTCGTTCTTCTTTCTTCTTCTTTTTTATTCTTCTTTCTTCCTTCTCCTTCTTCTTCTTCTTTCTTCTTCTTCTTATTTTTTCTTTTTTTCTTCTTATTCTTCTTCTTCTTCTTCTTCTTCTTCTTCTTCTTCTTCTTCTTCTTCTTCTTCTTCTTTTTCTTCTTCTTTTTCTTCTACTTTATGGTATCTCGATTTGCATTGGCTTTTCTTACGTTTTACATATGTATTTTTCTTTACGTTATATACACTATATATATATATATATATTTTTTTTTTTTTTTTTTTATGAAAGATTATTTATTTATTGTCAATTAATTTTTATCAATTTTTTATTCGAGAAAATTTCTCTTAAGAAATTTTTATAATCTATGTATGTTACGGGATAGGAAATGTTAAATAATTTTATTATACCGATAATCGATTATATATATGTATGTATGTTCCACGGTTTTTATAATCGTATTTATTTATTTTTTTCTGCTCTTTTAAAGAAAATTGTATTCATATTTATACATATTTTTAATCTCCCCCCACCCCTTCTCTCTCTCTCTCTCTCTCTCTCTCTATCTCTCTGTCGCTTTCTCTTTCTCTCTCGTTATTCAATCTTATATTAAATGAATGTAAATATAAAGAAGATAAAGAGAGTAACAAATTTGTTATTGTATATCTCGTATTATATTTTATATGTTTATTATCAATTAATAATATTATTTCTTAAGTTAGAAAATTAAGAAAATTTCTTTTTAGAAATTTCTATTGTAAACGTTATATCATAGAAAATGTTTTAATGAAAATTTTACAAATAATAAAAATAAATTTATTACGATTAATAACTTGATCATCGAATAATTAATTTATATAATTTTTAAGTATGTCATCGTAAATGTTAACCAATGGACAATTATTTACATTCGTTCAATACGGCCTTTATAATATTTTTTTTTTCTTTTTCTTTTCCTTCAGAATATAAATAGAGTAAAAAAATTTTAATTATATATCTTATAATTAATATATCTTATAATTATTAAATATTATTAAATTCATAATTTTATTTAATTGAATTTCATTAAAAAATTTTTATTATAAATTTTACATCATAGGAAATGTTTTAATTAAATTTTTACAAATAAGAAAAAATAAATTTATTATTTCTAACAATTTCATTATCTAACAATTAATTTATATATGTAATTTTTAAGAATGTCATCGTAATGACATCCACGATGATTTGTAACATTGTTATCTTTTCTCTCTCTCTCTCTCTCTCTCTCTCTCTCTCTCTCTCTCCAAACAGAGTACAAAAATTGCATTCGCATATATCCCTTTATTAGATCTTATAAATTCGTTATCAACTCAAATTACTTAGTATCGCGTATCTACAATACATACACATGTTAGATTTGATGTCGACATAGTAAAGTGCTGGTCATCGGTACCCTTCAATGACAGTTAATGCGTTAAAGTATGTTCCCCTTCTTGTTGTCGTCATTCGTCGTCTTGTGTACGCGTACCGTTAAGCTTCTCACGGTGAAGGAAGAAGGAGAAAAAGAAGAAGAAGAAGAATGAGAAAGAGAAGAAGAAAAAGAAGAAAAAGAGGAGGAAGAAGAAGAAGAGGAAGAAGAAGAAGAAGAAATTCAAGTTGGTGATGGTGACGGTGTGACGACGGCCCTCGATGATGAGAATCTAACGGACGCTCGGCACTCTCCGACTCTCTAATCGCGGTGAACATTAAGGCGAGCATTAGGGCTCTCCCTCTGTCTCTATCTGTAAGAAAGATTTCTCTCTCTCTCTCTCTTTCTCTCTCTCTCTTTCTCTCTCTCTCTTTCTCTATCTTTTTCTCTCTTTCTCTTTCTCTATCTCTCTGAACGTAAAGCCGATCGAGATGCGTTAACGCGTTTCGCGAGGATACGTCAGTCTAAGTTCTTCTTCCTGTCTGTTAAGTCGAAACGTCTGCTTCGATATCCTTGAGAAATAATTCAAGAGAGAATGAAAGCTCTGAACAATTTCTATCATTTCTAATTCGAATCAACGAATATCAGATCTCGCGCCCATTAAATATATATATATATATATATATATATATATATATATATATATATATATATATCAAAAAATTTTATATCGATACACGTAAGATGATACGATTTATGGGTTGATTTATAATTTATTTTCTTTTCATTTGAAGGAATTGGATTTTTTTTTCTCTCTCTCTCTCTCTTCTTTTTCTTTTCTTTTTTTTTTTTTTGTTTCTTTTTTCCCTTCTAATATGTCACGTCGCACGCGTTTGTTGAACTTCTTTTTTTTTTTCTTTTTTTATCGATGCATACGTTGTATAGTTCAAATAGTGTTTCTTTTTTTTTTTTTTTTTTTTTTTTTTCAATTATTATCGTTTTCATTAGAAATTTGGAGGGAAAGATGATAGATTTTAAAAAGTAAATATTAGAATGGTGTGTATAATATGAAGACAAAATCTATAATTTTTTTTCTTTCTTTTTTTTTTTTTTTTTTTTTTACAAAATGAAACAGTTAATTTCACAACTAATCTACTATATAATTGTCACAACTGTATATAATAATAATAATAAATTTTATTAGACTTGAATACTTCTATTATTTTCGTAATATATCGAAAATTTTTTATTATATTTGTCGAATTATAAATTTTCATATAAAAATACGAATATCATTGTTGTTATATTTCAAACGTAATAAATTCACAATATCTGACGTATTTTTCAAAGCGTTGACCGGATGCATAATTTTGCAATAACTAATGTGGATATAATTATCGCTTAATGTAGATACAATTATTATTATAGAATTATAATAACAATAATTCTCATTAGATTGGAATTAGATAATGCATCTATTCGAACGAATAAAAGACTTACATAATATTTTTACTTTTCTCAAATACATATGTACATATATATATATATATATATATATATATATATATATAATATTACACAATACGAATATCCATTATCAAACTATACCAAAATAAAATTGCACAGTTTATTAAACTCACCGTACGTATTTAAGTGCATAATATCGCAATATCATATATAATTATATATAAATAAAATTATCGCAAATATATAAAACAATAAAAATTCCTTTATTAGATTAAAAATAGTATTAGGATTTACGCGTACGTACGAAAAACTTTCATAATAATTGTCTAATATAATTTTCATATCACAATATGAATATTCATCCATTGTTAATTAAAAAATTCTATTGAAAGTAAAATTATCAACATGAGAATAGAATATTGTAACACTTACATTGAATATAAATATATATATATATATATATAATTCTCATTATATATAATTCTCACGTCGATATGATATAAAAATAAATCATTTAAAAATAATCCGTCGATGATAAGCATTTAATAATTTAACATAGTTTTACAATGATGACTAGATAAAAATATGAAATG
>NC_062201.1:1101572-1109072 GCF_912470025.1 Vespa velutina
TTTGTCAACGGTAACCCGAGATCGGTCGTTCATGCTCCGCTCGGTTAAATGTTTATTTTAAATCAGTGGTTCTCATCGAAATTTATATTAGCGCACACTTGAAAATTTAATATATATACTTTTTATGTCATCATTTCTATGGTCTTCGAAAAGATCTGTTTTTATCTTTTCTTTTTTCTTTTTTTCTTTTCTTTTCTTTTCTTATTTTTTTTTTTTGGTATATTAAATTTCACAATTACAGGACGACATATCTTTATGGTTTATTTTGATAATATAAATACATATATATATATATTAAAAAATATATTTAAATATAATTAATTAATATTATTTATAATATATATATATATATTAAATATATATTATATATATATATATATATTAAAAATAATCGTATAAATAACAATCACATATAATATATGAATTAAATCCTTTTTTATGATCGAAATTTCTCTTTCGTTTGAGACGTTGAATTATTATTAAGAGAAATGATAGTTTGACTATTCGATAGCATAATTTATAAAATTTAGATCGTATTTTTAACTTTCTAACGATACGTGTATCGTTCTTTTTTATTTTTTAGGTAATCATTGTCCCAAGATCTCATACTTGACCGTACTTGGTGCCATATTTGCGAACAGAGACAGACTTCATTCGAAGGATACGATTTCTCAAAGGTTCCATTCGTCGTCGATCGATACCAGGCGATTTTTTATCTCTTTATTGTTTTTCTTTTATTCGATTTGATGTATGATCAAAGGATAAAGAGAATCTTTCGACGAAAATCATTTCATTAATCGTTAAATGAATTTTCTTCCTTTTTTTGTTCTTTTCTCTCTTTCTTTTCTTTTCTTTTTTCTTCTTTCATCTTCCTCAATTAATTTTAAATGAATTTTCTTCGATCAATTTTAATATCATTCAACGTACGAATATTTCTAATTTTATATAGAATATTAGAAATGTATTAGTTCGCGTCTCTCAAAAATCTTTGATCATACATTGTAGATCGTAGGCAGCCAGACGGAGGTAGACATACGTGGGCATATGTTGCATACGAAACGATTAGGTTCATCTTATCTTTAATTTACTATTACTCCTTGAACGATGAATTTCCAACGTCCGTTACGATGATGTATTTCTATATACCGCATAACTAATTTTGTAAACCCGTATTATAATATTTCATCATTTAATTTCGTAATGAAATAGAAAAATTTCAATATTTAATAATATATCAGAAAATTACGAAATAATTCATTACGGCGATTATTATACAGATTATTATTTGATATAATTGAAATTTTCTGTGGCATATGATTTCAAGTTAAATTTGATTTCACTATAATCACATTAGTAATTCGATGCAACTTCATGAGTTACGTACTTATATATTTTTTATATTTCCTTGAGTTCCATTATAATTTTTTCTTTTTTCTTTGTTTTTTTTTCTTTTTTTTTTTATGTTTTTTCTTTCCTTTTTTTTTCGTAGAAACGAATTTTTCTTATTTTTTTATTTTTTTATTTTTTTTTTATTTCATTAATTCACATTAATGAAAATCTATTAACTTTAAAGTTATAACCAAATAGTTATAATAGTAGTTTAGTTGTACCAATTAATAATTTATATCATTATTAAGTCTCGTTTTATATAATTTTCTTTTTTAAATCAAAAAAAGAAAAAAAGAAAGAAAAAGAGAAAGACAAGAATCGGCGTGGAGGACGGGGGCGGGGAGGGAGATTATATACATTTTAGGATCGCGTTTTATTAGCGAAAAAGGAAAAAGAAAAAAAAAAAAAAGAAATGAAGAAACGAACAAACTTTTCATATATCTAAAATATTGTAATAACAATCGAAATATCACTTTAACAAAATATTTATTATTCAAGACGTTTTCTCTAATATATTCTACATACTGGATGTATAGATAGTTATAAAGTGAAACTAGAGAGAGAGAGAGAGAGAGAGAGAGAGAGAGAGAGAGAGGAGTAATTTTCGTTATGACAAAATTGACTCGGAGCAAGCGATATGAGAGTGAAAGCACTCGAAATATAATAGACCAAGAACGTAAGTGCAACGGGCGGCTTACTTAACGATCCACGCGTCGTATTTTGCGGTATAGAAACCGCTTGCGGTTTCTGTCTTCGCCGAAAATCCGAGACCGTGACGTCGTCGGCGTCATCATCGTCGTTCTATCGTCGTGCACGTTCAGCGAACTTTGTAGTGTACGGAGTTTACGAGACTATGCGGAATTGAATATTAGCCGGCATGTAGAATGGAAGGAAGGAAGGAAAAGAGAAAGAGAAAGAGGAGAGGGAGGGGGGTATAAGGGAAGATAGAGAGTAAGAGAAAGAGAGAGAGAGAGAAAGAGAAAGAGAGGAGAGGTTAGAAGGGTCGGTCGAGTTCTCAGTGCTGTGTTCACCGCAAAATGGATGCTCGGATGAATAGCGACTATGGTTATATAATTTATGCTCCCGTTCATACGCTCACATACTTCTAACTATATACATATATATATATATATATATATATATATATATGTGTGTGTGTGTGTGTGTATGTTCTAAGTGGTTTTCGTTATTCCTTTTATTTCGAGCAAAAGCGCGTTTAGCGGTTTTAAAATGACGTTTCTCTTATTCCTTTCGTTTCTCTTTTTCTCATTCCACTTAATCGATCCTTAATGAAGTCCTTCTGAAAGCTAAAAGTTCCACCCGTTTCAAGAGAAAAAGAGAGAGAAACATAGAAAGAGAGAGAGAGAGAGAGAGAGAGAGAGAGAGAGAAAGAGAGAGAGAGAAATAGTAAGAGAGAAAAGGACTATATATGTGGCGAACGATGGTGTACGTTCGAGTAAATAACGCGTTACGAGAACACAGGACGACGGTAGTTGGAGAGAACCGGTTGGTACTTAACGGTGAAACCGTTTGCCGACTTCGGTCATCATTATTTTGTGACGCTGAAACACACACCTACGCGTCTTTAGCCCGTCCATCTACTTTATCGCGTGCATTTGCAATCGTTCGTTCACTCGACTCCAACGAGGGAACATAAGCGGGTCCAACGCACGAGTTGTAGGTAAGAGTTGAGCCACGGTTTGAAAACACTACTCTCCTCTTTCTCTTTCTCTCTCTCAATCTCTCAATCTCTCTCTCTCTCTCTCTCTCTCTTTCTCTCTCTCTTTCTCTCTCTCTTTCATTTAGTTACTTATTCATTTGCTTGCTCGGTCGGTCGTTCGGTCGGTCGCTCGTTCGCTCTTAGAAACGAATAAATGCGTTTATTGATAGATTCGAATAAATACGGCTTCCTACGTATTGAGCGTGTTGAACGTTAACGACCTGTGCTATGCGTTCTAAGTACCATGTACCATGTACTTACTTACCAAACGAGAACTTTATTAAAATGGCGTAAGTGCATATAAGAATATATACCATTCCGTATCCCCATAATTAACTTACTTACTAATTGGACTATAAATTAAGATAGGCTAAGAAAGAAGGCGCGAATGTAGAAAATATCGAAGAAAGAAAGAATGAAAATGAGAGAGAGAAAGATATATATATATATATATATCTAGAGAGAGAGAGAGAGAGATATTACGAGCTCTAATGAATTGAAATCGGTGTTTCTCTCTTTTTCTCTATCTATCTTCTTCTACTTTTTCTTTTTTTTTTTTCTTTCAAAAGAAAGAAAAAAAAAAAAAAAAGAAAAAGAAAAGAAACAAAGAAAAAAACAACATAAAAAGCATGTAATGGGAAAATGATATTCGCAGTTTCACAAATCGATGTTAACGATGGATTTTTTTTTTTTTTTTTTTTTTTTACCACTTTTATGATTGCTTCGAGCGCAAAATATAAGTAGTCGATTATACTTCTGTCACGCATGCTGAGTAATAATAAAAGAAAAAAAAAAGAAAAAAAGAGAAATAGAAAGAAAAGAAAGAAAGAGAAAGAGAGAAAGAGAGAGAGAAGAAGAGAGGAAGAAAAAGAGACAGAGAGAGAGAGAAGAAGAGAGGAAGAGAGAGAGAGAGAGAGAGAGACACTCACGAACGTAATCTATCAGCGCGAGGAACGCTCGAAGGACGTCTGGAAACTCCGGAGTATCGCGGTCGATCGTAACCGAGATCGAGGTGACGAAATTGTGAAAGCTCCCGCCATTGTGTTCGCGATAGGAAAATTTGTGACAGCGGCGACATTATCGATCGTTTAACAATGAGCGCTCTCTTACGAGACGGACTTTGCGAGTAGTGACCCCGTAGAAACGCACCCACGACGTCAACGAGAATGTGGAATAAAGAGAGATAAAGAAAGAGAGAGAGAGAGAGAGAGGGAGAGAGGGAGAGAAGGAGGGAGGGAGATAGAGTTATAAAGAAAAAGAAAAAGATAGAGATAATCTCAGTCGGTACGCGTTAAACGCAGAGTTATTGCAAAGAGGTATGGCGATTCGAAGAAATGGTTTGATATTTACGAAGCCCCGATCATCGTCATTCGCACAGATATATTGTGAAATAACAGAAGTGCTCATCGCGAACGAATCGCAAGGATTTACGGGCCATTTATGGTCGCCGAGTACGAAGGAGGAGAGGCCAGAACGCTAATTATCCTTATCGAAAAAATAATCTCCCGTTTTGAAATATCTTTTAACTTCTCTTCTCTTCTCTTTTCTTTCCATATGCCGTATATATATATATATATATATATATATATATATATATACACGCACACACGCACGCATGCACAGCATATGCGAATATATATATAAATATATAAATATATATCTATATAAATAAATATATATATATATATGCATGTAGATACAGTCGATATTATACGTATAGATATATTTACGTAGGTACATATATATATATATATATATATATATATATATATATATGCATATATTAGTTCATTGTCGGTGTTACTACGTCGATCGTTACATTTTTACGCCATGGGAATTTATGTCGACACAGCAAAACGTAATACCGTGGTTTCGGAGCTTGGGAGGATAGCGAGAAGGAGGAAAGAAGGGAAGAGGGATGACGACGACGACGACGACGACGACGACGTTGACGATGGTGGTAGTGTGGTGTGATGATGATGCTAATGGTAGTGGTGATGGTGATAGTGGTAGTGGCAGTGATGGTGGCACGTTGACCAAAATGTACAACGTCGATTCGTTCCCATCGACATCGTACTATGTACATTCCCCTCTTCGTTCGATCGGAGCTAGTAAAGCATGGTACACCCTTCCGGTCTGCGACAGAGAGAGAAAGAGAGAGAGAGAGAGAGAGAGAGAGAGAGAGAGAGAGAGAGAGAGATAGAGAGACAATCCCTAAAATCTCCATAGCTCAGCAACGTCGTTCCGCTTAAAACGCGCGAAACCGGGCGGGGAAGTAGCGGGCCGAATTTTTATCTAGTCAATTTGCATGTTTTAATATGCATTCGCCGTTTATCGCCAATATAAATACCAGATTCGCTTAAACGGATATTTCCGGCGACGTCGATTAAGTGGGAAAGACTGGAGAATGATAAAGTAAGAGAGAAAGAAAAATAAAGAGAACAAGATAGAGTGAGAGAGAGAGAGAGAGAGAGAGAGAAAGAGAGAGAGAAAAAGAAAGAAATGATTTGCATTTGCCGACCGAGTTCCTGAACGCGGAGTCATCTCGAAAGCTCTTGCTAATTTATTGAGGATCCTCGGTCAACTTTGAGATATTCAACTTTGAGAAGGGATTCTTGACTTTTCACTCTCGGCGAATGTACCAGTCATCAAACTTAAAATATCCAGTTTCCCGTGTAAGAGATATTAAAACGAGTTTTCCCTTAAAAGTTTTTGATTAAAATAAGAATAAGAGTAATGAGTATATTATATAGTTATAACGAAAGTTCTTTATAACGATTTATTGATTAAAATATAATAGGACATCTTATAGACATATTATAATCAATAGCAATCTTATATTTTATTTAATTAACGACGAAGAATGAGAGTAATTGTGATAAAGTTTCAATGATATATTTTTATCTCGATTGTGTTAATTATTAGGAAAAGTAATAAAAGTATATCAACAAATGTGTATTTTTTAGAGAACGAAATGATCGTAAATTTTTTAACATGATTTTAAACATGATCGAAATTTTATTTTATTATTTCTTACATTTATTTTCTTTTTTTCTTTTTTCATTTTTTTTTCTTCCTTTTATTATTTTTCTCTTTTTTTGTAATGCTCGAAAGATCATCATCACATTGTACTATTTTCTTTTTTCTTTTTTTTTTTTTTTCTTTTTTTTTTTTGGATTTTTCAATATCTCGGATTATTCGAAAGATAATTGATTTGTATCTTTTTCAAATAAAAAGATTTTTCATAAAAAGATTTTTTATATTCAAACACTTTATAGAGATTTCGAAATATAATCGTTTTATGTTATTTGAACTTTCAAATATTTCATTTTTTTTTTTCTTTTCTATTATTTCCTAATGCTTGAAATTTTCGACAAACAATATCGATTCGTATTAAACTTATTTTTTAATACAAAAGACTTTCGAAGGACAATCAGATTTGTATTATTGCAATGTCGTAATATTTAATTAATTAATTAATATACAAAGTACATAATCATTTTAAACTATTATACATTAGAATACATTTCTAATACTATATTCCGATATTCCGATCGTCGATGTAATCGATCAAACATTTCCATTTTAAATATTTAATTTGATCGAACTCACGTGACTCACAATCAGTCTAATATATATACATACATACATACATACACATATGTACATATACATATACATATACATACATATATATATATATATATATATATATAATGCTCGACACTGCGTGTCACATTATCTAACGTTCTACGCCAACGTTGATTCAAAGTTAACGACGCTCGTACGTGAATTTAATAAAGCAGATTGCTAGAGAAGGAAGGATATCCGTCTTGAAATTTTCGGATGCGTAGTCGTTCCATAGTCGGAAAGTCACGCGAAGAAGGGTGAACGTGATTGAAAAATGGCGAAAGGGGAACGAGTTAGAAGGAAAGATAGAGATAGAGAAAAAGAGAGAGTGAGAGGAAAGTTACGCACCCCGCGACATTAACCATTGACTCTGTTCATCATTAATCAGTGTCGGAAGATGCTGTCACTGTTGCTGTCACCCCTCCTGACGTCGTCGTCCTCGTCCTCGTCGTCGTAGTCGTCGTAGTCGTCGTCGTCGTCGTTGACGTCGACGTCGACGTCAACGAGTCGGTGGTTTCAAAATTCCGTCTCTTTCAGTATCTTCTCTTTATCTCTTTCTTTCTTTCTTTATCTCTCTCTCTCTCTCCCTCTCTCTCTTTCTCTCTCTCTCTCTCTCTCTTTCTTTCTCTTTTTCTTTCTCGCATTCTTTTTTTATTTAATGCGTCGTCGAAAAACCAGGGAGGGTAGATAACGTCGTACTTTCGTCCTCTTTCTTCCTGTTGAAAAAGAAATATTAGAAATAACATTATAAAGAAATTAAA
>NC_062201.1:1111572-1121572 GCF_912470025.1 Vespa velutina
ATTTTCATTCATTAAATCTAAATTTAATTTAATTATACTCATATCATTTTATTACACATTTTATATTCATTATCTTATTACACAACATTATATTATTTCATTTATTATAATATTGGAATAGATATTTTCACGTTAACTTTTATAATTGCATTTCTATATCACATCTACGTGCCATTTGAAAACTTAAATTAATGATTTTTATTATATCATATATCAATATGTATTAGGTCGACCAGAAAGTAATGTCGTTTCTGCGCATGTCGATATTTGATTGTGATTAAAAATAAAAACTTGTTAAAAAATGTATTCGTTTGAATTTAATTTAAGAAAGCGACATTACTTTCCGGTCTCCCCTAATATATATATATATAATATATACCTATCGAGTATTTTATATCATTCATCATTATATTTTATCAAATAATCTTCTAACAAATGTGTCAAGATTCTAATAAATCTACCCATCTCTCTCTTTCTCTCTCTCCATCTCTCAAATGAAGAATAGCTATCTCTCGTTGAGCAATGCTATATATATATATATATATTTTTTTTTTTTTCTTTTTATCAACGTGAAAGAGACAACACAAAAGGGGTACGAGACCGAGAGCTCGATGACCAAAGAAGAGAGATATTCCGGAACGTTTCGACCGGCACTTTCCTTTTTCTTTCTTTTCTTCTTTCTTTCTTTCTTTTTTTTTTTCTTTTCCTTTTTAATGAAAGACTTTCCATTGTAACGATTATTCGAGAGGTGAGGAGAGGAGGGGAGAGGGGTGGAGAGAGGAAAAAAAAAAAAGAAAGAAAAACGCGTGAGAGGAGACTTTGAAGATAGTTCGAAGATGGGGTGGTGAGAATGGGGTGGTGAGTCGACGACGCATCGTTCAGAGGGTTGCAGCTTCCTTTGACTGGTCCGTAATTTCTTAACTCGCCGCGAAGAGATACCATCTCACTCATACTCGTGTGCACTCGTACACACGTACACGTATATACATGCAAAGATAGAAACGGATGGATGAACGGATAGAGAAAGAGAGAGAGAGAGAGAGAGAGAGAGAGAGAGAGAGACAGAACATCATGAAAGAAAAGAATATGACGGGGAGAGTTTACAGGGGAAAAAAAAAAAGAGAAGAAGAAGAAGAAAGAGAAAGGGAAAGAAAGAGAGAGAGAGTGAGAGAGAGAGAGAGGGAGAGAGAAATAGAGAGTGATGAAAAAGGATTGGAAATTCCCACGAGAGTAACTAATTAAAATTAGCCTCCGGTTCGTTGCACGGAACGGTTCTTACGCATTTCACTCGTCGATTCACGTTTCAGAAACGTGCTGGTCGATGAGTCGAATAGCTTCGAGAAAACCAACTAAACTCTCTCCTCGACTCTGGATAAATCGTATCGTTCTCTTGGAAATAACGTAGACACATAGACGGACCCGTATATACGTGTATATAGATACACACGCTTTTTTTTTTTTTTTTCTTTTTTTTTTTTCGATTACTTGAAACTTTACCTTCTTTCTTCGATATTCGACGATTTTTATTACTCTACTATGAGAGAGAAATTTAACTTTTTGTAATTAGTTCTTCTCTCTCTCTCTCTCTCTCTCTCTTTGTTCTTTCTTTTCTATCTTTCTTATTTGAATTCATTCATTTTCTTTCTTTTACTCATCGAACTTCTTCGTTCTCATGAAACGAGGAATCGAATACGAAACAGTTACGAAAAGAAAAACAAATTGCGAGCACTTTTTCTCGAGAGAGAGAGAGAGAGAGAGAGAGAGAGAGGGGGAGAAAGAGGGAGAAGGTTTTTGGGGTCTGAAAGACGAACGATCGAAAGAAAAAATGGCGCGTAAATTCTCATCGACGAACGCTAAAGATTCGCGATAGGCTTTTAACGGTATGTATTATCCCACTTTTCCACTCTCTCTCTCTCTCTCTCTCTCTCTCTCTCTCTTTCTGTTTCTCTTACTTCTCCTCCTACACTTCCTTATCTTTTGCCAGAAGCATCTCGCTCGCATGGTCGTGAAAACGGTATCGTAAATTATGTTCCTTTATTCCTTTTCTTCTTATTCTTATTCTTATTCTTATTCTTATTCTTATTCTTATTCTTATTCTTATTCTTATTCTTATTTTTATTCTGTTCTTATTCTTGTTCTTACTCTTGTTCTTCTTCGTCTGCCATGAACGAAGGAGCCAAAGAAGAAGAAGAATCTTTTGAATGGGCAAAGACGAGAGCACGTAACGAAGAAAAAAGAAAAGGAGATGAGTGAAAAACAGAGATAGATAGATAAAGAGAGAAAGAGAGAAAGAGAGAGAGAGAGAGAGAGAGAGAAAACATCGTACGAGAGCTTACGTTACTCTCTCTTTTTTCTCTCTCTCTCTCTCTTTCTCTCTCTCTTTCTCTTTCTCTTTCTCTTTCTCTTTCTCTCTTATTCTCTCTATATACCTTTCCTCAACTGTAGCTAAATATAACCGAAGAAATCCAATTTCTCAAGTTATGCGCGATTTCCATCGTAGAATTCCATGGACCCGCGCTAATTACGACGAGAGAGCTCAATGTGTCTCGTCGGGAGCACCCGTCCGCCCTTTTCGGGTCAGCTTAATATTTATGCGTTGGCATTAACGGTAGAGCACCTTTGAAAAATCTCGCTCGAGCGCGAGCGAACGCGTTCCTCGCGAGTCTTTTCTCTCGAAGAGGTTGAAGGAATTCGAAACGATATACCGTTGAGAGATGCTTTCTTCCACGCTCGTTTCCTCTTTCGAACATCTTCTACCTATAAATTATATATTTATTTATATTTATATATGCATGTATGTGTCTGTATGTGTGTGTGTGTGTGTGTGTATGTGTGTACGCGTATACGTTCATATATACGTAGGATTATTCTATTTATGATTTTTATGATATTTCGAACTGTTCTAATATTTTCGAAATATCTCGGATTATGGATATTATATTTTTGTTTCGTTTCGTCGAATTGAGAATCATATGTTATATTTAATTTTTTTTTTGGAAATCTTTCAAATTGTTCCAAATTAAAAAAGGTTCATTGATCGGCCCGTAAAAATATGACAGATTATAGATATATTATATATTTTTGTTTTGTTTTGTATTAAATTATTAATTTAATATTAATTGAAATCCATTAAAACCTTCTCCTTTGTATTCTTCTTTTCCTTTACTTATTATCGTAAAATGAAAATAATTTGAAAATATAATTTAAATCGTGTTTTAAGTTATTAGAAATGAAAACATTTGAGTGGTGCTATGTTAAAAAAGAAAAAAAAAAAATAAAAAAAAAGAAAAAAGAATTATATATAATATCTTTTATAATTATCGAAATAATCATTGTTAGAATAATAATTAATCGAAAGTTGCATTTCTTCTCGTTTATCATTGCAATATTAAATTTACCTAAAAAAAAAAAAAAAAAAAAAGAAAAAGAAGAAGAAAAGAAAAAAGAAAAAAGAAAAAAAAATTTCTTTTTCTTTTTCAAGTATTAGATTGACCGGAAAGTAATGTCGCTTTCTTAAATTAAATTCAAACGAATAAATTTTTAACAAGTTTTTATTCTTAATCAATAATATAATCGCCTTCGTTATCAACGACATTACCTTTCGGTCCCTCTAATACTTATTAAATCGATACAAATGATGGATAAGTTTCAATTAGAAATCAAAGATTAAAGCAAGAGAAATGATCAATTATCACGAGGGAAAAGTATTTTGTATTTTTTGTGCTCGTAAATAATACGCCATAATTTTCTTTATCACTCTTGGTCCATTTAAAGATATAACAAATCAGTTTGTTTTAGGTAACTTATTGTAATGGAATCGTTCCGAATAAATATTATAACAAAATTTATTCGTTTATAAGGATATAGGGTTGTCTTCGAGGCTAAAAATTTCAAGGGATTGAAGACGAGTGGTTTTTCTCAAGCGAGCAATAGTGGAAAAGGATGTATAAGTACCACCTGCGTACAAAGTTATCACCTTGCTCAAGACAGAAGTCGTTTCAAAGTCTCTCCATCTCTTTCCGTGTCTTCCTCCTTCTCCTTCTCTCCCTACTCCTCTCCCTCTCCCCTTTCCTCCCCTCTCCTCCCTTTTTATTCTCGTCGAGACGAACGCCGTTCTTTTACCACGAGGATTACTCGGATCGAACGAATCTCTTTCTCGTAATCCTGAAGCCGTTTCCGCGTCGGAGAACGATGAGAGAGAAGGAGAAGGAGGAGGAGGAGGAGGAGGAGGAGGAGGAGGAGGTTGAGTGGGCTCACGCTTAAAAGAAAATCCAAGCAAACGACGAAAGAAATGGCGGATAAAACGAGTAGATTTCTTTTCTTGTTTCTTCTCCGTTTCTTTTTCTTCTTTTTTTTTTTTTATCTCTTTTTTTATTTTTAATCTTTTTGTTCTCATCCCGATTGATCAGGGTTCAAAGGTTAATTATCTGTATAACGATATCGAATTAAACAAAGCGCGTAACGTTTTATTTTATTAGTTCGAATCGATACGTTAATGTCTATTGGTAAAGATTGTACTTAATTATACTTTAGTGTGATTATTGAAAATTAAAGGAAATTAGAAGAATATAAAAATGAAATATTGAAACTAAATCGTTGATTGATCTATAAAACAAATTTTTCACGTATATTTAAATTTATCTATAGCGTGCTAATATAGTTATATCACGTTCCGCTAATATTGTTATTCGTACTATCATCTTTCGAACGAAACTATCATATATATATATAATTTTATTACAAGATATACTAAATTGTAACGTTCACGTTATATACATATATATGAGCCGTTTATTTTGAAAGTGGCCTAACTCCATTTATCTACAAATCGAGATATTTAAGGGTTTGCGTTTCAATGAATTTAAAAATATACGTATAGGATAATAATGAGTCATACTACTTAAGTGTATCTAAGGGTTTTAAATTTATAGTTCCTATTAAAATAATGGCAATTATTAAATGAATAATATGCCTTTTCTTATCAAGAATGAAGTTAGGTCACTTTCAAAATTAACAATCAGATTCATTATAAAATTCGAAGGTGCCCAAGTCCATTCAACATAATTTAAGATGCTTCAAATTGAAAAAAACAATACTCAATTTATTTTACATATCTTTAAAACACTTCGAAAACATAATTTATGCGATTCAAAACATTTTTTAACGTACAATATTACAAACATAAATTTATTACAAATCAATTTACTACTCATTTAGATTTTGTGTGTGTGAAAGGGATTTGAAGAAATCATGATATTCCGGTGGTATATATCGTAATAGATCAATTATGTCCTTGAATTTTGCTTTTGTAATTTGATATTTGTATACAGTGGTATCAATACAATATTTTCGATCTTTCTTGATCTAACCCGATGTGTTAATAAATTCAGTGTTAATAAAATTTTCATTTTCATTTATTGATTTATTGATTTAAGTATAAATGGAGTATATATATATATACATATACAGTTCTTTTCTTTTCTTTTATGTTTTTTTTTTTCTCATGAAAAACAAAATTGAATTTGAATAGCAATCTTGCGCCTATACATTTCTCCGACTATAGAATATTATGGTCCAAAAAAAAAAAAAAAAAAAAAAAAAAAAAAAAAAAAAAAAAAAAAAAAAAAAAAGAAAAATTTCTCTATGTTTATAAACACGGATCATAAGTTATAGAAAAATCCTATGTCGCCGAAGTCTTCTCACGTGGTACAAATAAAAAAAATTAAATGCTATTTTATGATTCCGTGAAAGAGTCGAATAATAATCACGCCTCGTATTATTCGTATTTACGCGTTTAGTCACGACGAAGCGCGGAAACGCGTCATACACAAAACTCGTTGGTTATTCGTAACGTCTAGCAGCAGGTAATATATGTACACGTTTTATATATATATATATATATATATACACATTTACATATATATATACATATATATATATGTACATATATAGGTATATATACACATACATATATATATTTACCGTAACAACATCGTGTCACGGGATAAGCTCGATTATACTTTAGGAACGTGGATTTTATTATTAGCCTTACCGGTCCGAATACGTCCGCGGAAGGGATGATAGCGATAAATTTCAAGAGTGAGCGACGCCCGAAATGGTCCGCTGTGAAAATGCAAAAAAGGGCTTTAGAAGGCGTAGTAGTCTCTTCGCTATCGCAGAAGCTATTAAAAAAGTTGTGTCGTTCTCTCGCTCGTAAAATGCACGCAGAGCCTAATCCAGAGTAATTTAAAGATGGCGGGAGAGAGGAGAAATAAAAAAAAAGAAAAAAAAAATAAAAAGAAAAGAGAGAGAGAGAGAGAGAAAAGAAAAAAAGTATAGGAAGGAGGGTTGCCCACGTAGCTTGACACTGCTACAATAGGAGAGAGGCAAGAGGGAGGAGATTGCAGAAGGTCCTGCTAATTCGCCACCCTTATGCGAGAAAGGGTTATATCCCATCGAAGAGAAAGATATCCTTCTGACGTCATTTCGTTCCCTTGTAAACTTTTAAACTTTAAATAATTTTAACGATTGGACCATTTAAAGATTTTCATTTTTAATAAATTTCAGTTGAATACATTTATTTATCCGTTCGTAATATTTTTCGTAAACTTTTTTCTCTTTTTAACTTTTCTTTTTTCTTTTCCTTTTCCTTTTTTTTTTTTCTTTATTTTTATTTTTTTCTTTTTTTTTTTTTTTTTAGATCAGACTTTAATCCTTTTACAAAGTATTTATCCTTGGTCTTACGAACGTTGTTACAAAAGTTGTAAAAAATCTTTTAAATATACATCGAGTAAAAGAAACTTAAGCGTTGAAACTTAATCTAGTATAATCATTTAATACCTTTCCTCGTAACTTTTTCTATATAAAAGATACAATACAATAAATCTTCATAACTTTCATAATTTTTTTTTTTTTTTTTTTTTTTTTTTTTAACTTTTTATATACTTTGCTCTTAATTACGGGAATAGTATACTTTTAATCGTTTAAATGTCAAAAGAAAAAGAAAAAGATATAGAAAAGGAATAGAGAAAAGGGGAAACAAAAGGAACAATGATCGTAAAGGTCAGACAAGAAAAGAAAAAAAAAGAGCAAGATAAAAAAGAAAAATAATATGAAAAAACCAAAAAACACTTTACAAATAAAATATTTCTCAATGATTATCTCCGATGGAATTCAACGTTTTAATCGATTATATTCAATTAAAGAAAAAAAAAATATATATATATATATATATCTAATATATATTACGAAATTAGAAAATTCGAAGACGAAAAGGGACAGCTGTTCCGTAAATTTCAAAGATCATTATTCCTCTTTTCGTATGCACGCAGGTGTTTCCTTAACGAAAGCCAGTTGGCTCGTTGAGCGATTACGGGTACGAAAAAGACATAGTAATTCGAGGCGTGAGACTGTTACGATAAATCGGGAGAGAAAGAGAGAGAAAAAGATAGAAAGAGAAAGAGAGAGACAGTAAAGTGATATTAATGAAGAATAGTTAATTAGGGAGTGCCAACTGGCGGCTAAGGATTACCACCCTAGATCCACCGCGAAGCCCTTAGGGATATATTTATGTAATTGTCAAGTGGAGCCTGAGTGGATATTAATGGTGCCACTCCCATGGCCCTCAGTACCGATGCGCGACCCGTCCATTATTATTATCTTCTTATTAGTGACACTATATCGATCTCTCTCTTTCTCTCTTCCTCTCTTTCTCTCTCTTCTGCTCTCTTTCTCTCTCTCTCTCTCTCTCTCTCTCTCTCTCTCTCTCTTCCTCTATCTTTTCATATATAGTTCTATCATCTCATCACGATTTTTTATTACGTATCGTCGTTTTGTAAATAATAATAGAAAGAGAGAGAGAGAGAGAGAGAGAGAGAGAGAGAGAGAGAGAGAGAGAGAGAGAATATAGGAAGTATTCAGTATAGGAAGGTTGCAACATGTTTTATTATATTTTCTTTTTTCTTTTCCTTTTTCTTCTTTTTTTTTCTTCTTTTTCTTATTTTTTTACTTTTTTTTTTTTTTTTTTTTTTTTTTTTTTTTTACCTAGTTTCCCCTCTTTCTTGTAAGTGATATGATTTAAATATGATTTTCCATAGATCATTTTATATCATTTATCTTATACGACGAAGATTTACGAAACAGTTTTTTTCTTTTTCTTTTTTTCTTTTTTTCTTTTTTTTTTTTTTTTGTCTTTTTTTTTTCCTTTTTTTTCCCCTTCTTTCTCTTTCCTTCTCTTACGAGCACCCGTTCGAAGTTATTCCCCTCTTTGAATTCTTATGGATTTTGTGATGGGCACGTTATCGTGATATCTATGTATGTATATGTTTAGAGAATATCCAACCCTCGTATACTCGAGACGTTTATAATCGACGCTCGACTATTTCAGCTGCGATATCGATAACTCTTCCGACATCTTTCTTAGACAGCTCGAATAGTATAACATCGTTTGTCTAGTGAATGTCATTTTGTTACTACACTATAGAACTGGTTACCACTTGTGAACGTAGTGTCATTAATTATAGAATGTCTCTAACGATGTATTTGAATATTTTTAACATCGAGAATCGACTTGGGTGGTATGTGGAATCGAAAGAATCAGAGAGAGAGAGAGAGAGAGAGAGAGAAAAGAAACGAGTTATCAGAAATTTTGAACGAGCGATCATCCTAATATACTACGAATATAATTAGATATTAGAAATATATAATGTATGAGTAATTTTGTTTGTCTTTTTTTTTTTCTATTTTTTTTTTTTTTTTTTAAGATCGATCTTTTACGTCACGATTTTAATTATGCGTTAGATCGTTGCACAATTATTCGTAGAATTTTTTTCTGGAAAAAAACGTCAATTATTTATATTAGTACTATTATCATCTGATTATTATCTTTATTTGATGGGCGACTTATCGATTAAGAAAAAAAAAAAAGGAAGAAAGAAAAAAAAGAAAAAGAGAAACGCACCGAAGAATTTGTATTATGTTAATAGAAAAATATCAATACATTGACAAAATATAAAAATGTTCCTATTAAATGCTTTTATGTTAATTAAAAATAAAATATATTACGTCGATACGATTATTTTCTATTTTATACGAATGAATAAAATCGAATCGAATTAAACGTTGCGTTATTTTATTATACAACGTCAAACGAATAGAGATAAATTTATTGTTATTGCTGCCTGTCGCAAATCAAATTATAACAAATAATATCGAAGTGAAATTCTTATAGGGAGGGATGTGGGCAAGCTGAACAACAGACGGAGGGTTAGAAGGGTGAAAGGTAAGAAGAGATAAGGAAGGATGAAATTTCAACCTTTAAGAGCTAATATCGACCGTATTACACTTAAAGTCTTTTATTATCTTGTTAGATTTAATTATAATCTAAAAACGAGAAAAGTGTGAAAACCTTAACAAGAAAGTGTGAAAGTTTAATCTTCTCTTCGATCGTTCCCTTAAACACAAAGAAGAATACTTAGGTACAAGGTATTCGCGAGAGGAGAGAGTGAAAGTGAGAGAGATAGAAAATAAGAGAGAGAGAGAGAGAGAGAGAGAGAGAGAGAGAAAGAGAGAGAGAAAGAGAGAGGGAGAAAGTAAAAGAAAGAGAAGAGAAACACGATAACTCGTTGAAATATTTATGACGGTAACTGCGAAATCGCTCGTGATAAAGACAAGTCGACTCGGCAATTTACAGTACAGGCAGGAAGAAGGAGGACGAGGACGAGAAGGAGAGGAGGAGGAGTAACGTGACGATGGTGGTGGTGGTGGTGCCTGCTTACGGACAATTAGCCGTCGCAACCAGGCTCTTTATTCGTATTTGTAATGAATGGGGATAGTCCACGTGGAATCGTGTCTGAATAGAGACGAACGTTCGTACGAGTAGATAAGTGTAGGTGGAAGGATATCAAGTGAGAGAAAGAGAGAGAGAGAGAGAGAGTGAGAGAGAGAGAGAGAGAGAGAGAGATGTAAGTTATTGAAGGGAGAGTAGTGCTCGGCCAAGTGT
>NC_062201.1:1129072-1131572 GCF_912470025.1 Vespa velutina
AATTTTATTTATTGCACTAAACACACACACACCTTTGATATAAACGATTTATGTGTGCCATAAAGCTTTGAAGATAACGTGTATCTTATGAAAAGATAATTTAATGATACGACGAACAACATACGTATTATATACATACATATGCATATATACATACATACATACATACATACATACATGCATACGTAGGTATATCGATTGATTTATCATCCTTGTTCGGAAGTTTCATATATCAAAAAAAAAAAAAAGAAGAAGAAAAAGAAAACAAAGAAAGAGAATAGAAAAAGGAAAAAGAAGAAGAAGAAGAAGAAGAAGAAGAAGAAAAAACATGAAGAAGATGAAGATGAAGAAAGAAAAAGCAAAAAAAAAATTTATAAAATATCTTCGGTAGCTTTCGCACGTTCTTGGTACGAGATGGCGGAACTTCTTTGAAAGATTTCGAAGTTTCACAGCGAGAGAAGTTAACTGTTCGACCGGATGGATGTACTTTTGATAAAATCGTCGAATAACGTGCCGCTGGCATTATCAGAAACTTAGAAAAGGATCTTCGTGGAAAACCATCGGCACCATCGAACTTTTATATAAACTCTCTTTTCCTTAGATTTTAGGTAAACTACGAACCTTATGTAAAAGCTATGAGTTTTATCTTTCGTTTTTCCCTTTTTCTTTTTTTTTTTTTTTTTTTTTTCTTTTCTTTTTTTGTTCTTCAAAGTAAAGAGAGATAATGGGAAAGGTGAAGGCTGATGGTATACGTAAATACAACGAAGATTTTCAATTTTCCAAGAATAGATATGGCCCGAACGTGTTAGCAATATATTATAAATAATATTTCAAGATGTCCATCCAACCTACGGATCGTTTTCGATGTTAGAGACTTTGTGGCCAGCATTTGTTTTTTTTTTTTTTTTTTTTTTTTTTTTTTTTTTTTTTTAACGAGAATAAAAGAGATATCGTCGTCGTCCTGAAGTTTTTAGAGAATGAATGGTACTCGTTTTTCTTTCATTGTTCATTGAGAAATTCAAAAGCTCGGTGGCTGTTATCTTTCGGAGAATAAGAAGCACGAAAAAAAACAAGATAGAAAGAGAGAGAGAGAGAGAGAGAGAGAGAGAGAGACAAAAAAATTGGTTCTCTTCCTTGAGTACAATCATCGATTTTCTCTCTCTCTCTCTCTCTCTCTCTCTTTCTTTCTCTCTCTCTTTCGGTAAGAAGAAATAATTATTAAAGTGAGCTAAGGTTTTCGCTCGTCTCCACCCATTTTGCATTTGATAATCAAAGGGATAAAGAGGAATGAGGAGTTTTCTATTGAAAAGATGAATTGAAGCTCGACCTCGAAGACAAGTGGTTGGTTGGTTTTGCCCGGACTGTAGGACCACCGTAGTTATTAGCTGTTATTTTTTTAATCTTAATTGCTTTTTATTGTAACTCGACCGACCGAAACTCGTTAAATACGTCTACGTTGTAATTTTAAGTATAACAATCGGAATTATATATATATATATGTGTGTGTGTGTGTGTGTGTGTGTATATATTTACGTAAATACGTTCGTTATTTTTCTATACATTCGCTCTTTTTATTTTATATTCTTTTATTTCTTTCTTTCTTTCTTTCTTTCTTTTTCTTTGTTTTTCCACGATGAATTATTTTATCCGATGTTAACGCGTTAAGCGTTATAATAATTTTATACAAATTTTACAATTGATTTTATCCGATATGATATTATAATTCTTTATAAAAAAAAAGGGATCTAAGAAAATCCATTGTCAAAAGTGTTTACATTGGATTTTAATTCCGTCAACAATTATTATTTTTATTCATCGAATAAACTATTGTTACAGTAATAAATTATTAAAAAAAAATATATATATATATATATATCGTAAAGCTAAAAATTATATTTTCTGTTAATATGATGGGTATTAGCAAGTAAAAAGAAAAAAAAAAAAAAAAAAAAAAAAAGAAATTAAAAAACAAAAGAGAAAAAAACGAAAAAGAACCAGAAAAAAAAGGAGAACAAAAAATGAAAGAAAAAAAGAAAAGAAAAAGAAAATCCATTGCAGTTTTATTATTTACTAAGAAAATTCGCAACAATAATAATGAACACTTCATTTTTTTTTTTTCCTTTCGACAATTCGCTAAAAGAGAAGATGAAAAATTCGTCACTTTTTTCCTTTTTTTCTTATTTCTTTCTTTTTTTTTTTTTTTTTTTTCCTATTCAATTTCATCCCAAAGTTAAACATAATCCCTATAAAAATTGATTGACGATCGATCGATAACGTTAAACGTTCGTAATATTTGTCTTGGTTGATCACAAGTCGATATCACGAATATATCTATCTATAAATATTTTTCTACTTATCCACCTGATAGAACGTAGACGAACACTGTATATACTTTTGCCTGGGTCAGAGTCGACCTCAAAAATCCCGTAGCGAGATCGAAGTCCGATCGACGTAAACACGAAAAACGTTTTGGGAATTGCGTTAGATAGACGCGGTCAGC
>NC_062201.1:1139072-1144072 GCF_912470025.1 Vespa velutina
TGTTAATGATTGACTTATTAAGATATATGAAAACACGTCGGCAATTTTCTTTATTAAAGATTTATCAAAGGTGTAATATATTTATTTTCCATTGTAAAAACTCAAAAGAGAAAAGGGATCTCTCGATTAGCACGAAATTGTATTTCGGGGATGACAATGAGTGCATGATTTTTCGTTTCGCCCCTCAGGGAGGCAGGATATTACCAAAAGGATAAGCAGTTAAAATCGTTCTCTCTCTCTCTCTCTCTCTCTCTCTCTCTCTCCGTAATACATATGTATGTATGTATGTATGTATGTATGTACGTTCGTGAAATTCAATTCGTATAGACGAAACGATTACGAGGCGGGTGCGGCTCTTCATCGGGACACCATATGGCTTGTAAACTACTTTCGTTCACTAAAAAAAAAAAAATCTCACATCGTTGCCTCGTTAGTATATATATACATACATACATACATACATACATACATACATATATATATATATATATATATATATATATATATAAAATAAGTACGTGTTACGTGATAATGCTCAAAATCGATGGCTCGCGATTGCTCAAGAGTCGATTGTTACATTTATTTATATTTCTTTTTTTTTTGTTTTGTTTTGTTTTCTTTTTTCTTTTCTTTTTTTTTTTTTTTTATTTAAATATCTTTAATTATTAACTTCTTTTTTATTTTTAATCTTGTGAAAGAATCAATAACAGAGAAAAAGATATAACTTATAAAACGTTATTATATTATTTATTATATAATAAATTTTGCTTCGAAAGAATTCGAATCAATCGATGTACAAAACTTTTATTCTTATTTTATTTAATTTGATTTATTTTTATTTTGTGAAATTATCATAACGATAAACGTAAACGATATATTTAAAGTACTAATATTACGTTGAACATTTCGTAATAAAGTTTTTTTTAAAAGATCACAGATCTGTCGATAATCAATAATCAATCGTTGATATTGATATACTACAGAATTAAAAAACTTCAACCTTTTTCTTTTTTTTTTTTTTTTAATTTTTTTTTTTTCTATAATATATATAATGTATCATTTTTTATTTATTTAATCATTTTTATATTTATTTATATTATTAATGATTAATAAAGATATATATATATATAAAAGATTAACATGGCTTGCTATTATTTTTGTTAACGTGGCATTGTATTATTTTTGTTAACGTGGCATTGTATTATTTTTGTTAACGTGGCATTGTATTAAATAAATAAATATATTCAAAATAGTTCGAATCAATTGACGTTCAAAGCCATCGCTAAAGCAATGCGATGTTCTACGGTTCCATTTGCTGTGTAATACGCGTTATAGAGAATGGGCAGATGGTACGCCGGAGGTGTCCAGTAGGGTGATTCGCATAGGGCACAGGGTGCGGAGTGATACACGAGGCGAATCCCAAGCATCCGCGACTGATCGAGGGGTGGACTCGATCGGACGATTCTCGAGTATCCATCGACGTATGAATCCTCGTTTTTGTTCGACTCTTTCAACCAATCGTTCGTATTGCAATTATTTGCGATAAGCGAACCGAATCGACAAACGTAACAACTCCATTCAAAAAAAAATTTTAATACTACATTTAATATTTGTATTATTATTTAAATTTACGATGAATTGAATTTCGTTCTATGGGAGAGAGTGAGAGAGAGAGAGAGAGAGAGAGAGAGAGAGAGAGAGGGAGAGAGAAAAAAAAAGGAAAAAAAAAGAAATAAACGATCAACAATATTTATCGAATTTTTCTTTCAAAAATCGAGATATGCCAATGGATTTAATTAGAATTATATTGAATTATTTATCCGATTAAATTGTTCAACAAATTTTCATTGACTATTTTTGAAATAAAAAAAAAGAAAAAAAAAAAAGAAAGAAAGAAAAAAAGAAGGAAGACAAATTAATAATCAATCAAAAGCTGGTAGAATTCGTTCTCGATTGTAATCATTAAAGTCAAGTATCTCCTCGAACGAAAATGACGTGATTATAAATTAAAATTATACGAGTGATTCGTTATGATTTGTAAAAGAATTTTATTAAAAAAAAAAAAAAAAAAAAAAAAAAAAAAAGAGAAAAGAAAAAAGAAAAAAGAAAAAAGAAAAAATAAACGATCAACAATTTTCATCGAATGTTTCTTTCAAGTTGAGAGATCAATGGATTTAATTATTTTTAATTATTAATTTTTATTTATTGATTATATGGAATTAAATTAAATCATTTATTTTGTACATATATATATATATATATATGTTTGTGAATAAAATTTTCATTGAGTATCCTTGAAATCAACAATTGTTGAAACCAGAAAAGAAAATAATCAAAAGCTGTAGAATCATTCTCGACCGTAATCATTGATATCGAATGTTTCGTCGATTAAAAATAAAATGACTATAAATTAATGTTACAGGATTGTAAAAGAATTTTATATATACATACATATGTATATATTTTTTTTACTATATATATATATATATATATATATATATATATATATATTATTTCTTTTATATATATAAAAAAAAGGGAGAAAAGAAGAGAGAGAGAGAGAGAGAGAGAGAGAGAGAGAGAGAGAAGGAAAATAATACGTCTATACGCGTTCGTTCGCACTTGACGTCTAATTTTATTTTCATTGGAATCCCTTTGGCCTTTGAAAGATTAAAAGGGGACCATTTAAATCTCCTTTCGATTCGAAAATAAATCGATGAGAACGATCACGCGGTGATTGTAAACAGTGTTTCGAAACTGTGAAGTTCGCAGTAGAATTACAGATTTCGATCGGGCAAACTGCCAAGTACACTTGCACTCGGCCCTCTTCTCTCTTTTCCATCGTTTCTGCTTGTTCGCACCACCACCATTACTACTTAGCCACCCTTAGAACGAACAGGCAGGGGATGAGAAAAGTTGCCAACGAGAGAGAGCAAGAGAGAGAGAGAGAGAGAGAGAGAGAGAGAGAGAGAGAGAGAGAGAGAAAGTCCTAGCGCGAAAAGTGAAATGCTTTATTTATCGACCATAGAAATATATACACACATATACACACATATACACACATATATACACTAGTACACATATACAGATCTACTTTCTCTCTTTCTCTCTCTCTCTCTCTCTCTCTCTCTCTCTCTCTCTCTCTCTCTGTTTAATTTATATGACTTTTTTCGTGGTTAATAGAGTCCGCTTAATAAAAAGATATAATAAATAATGCAGAAAAGCAGTAATAAGAAAGCCTCTCTTCTTTCGTTCGATCGTTTCCAAGCATCGTTATCTGATCGTCTCGCATAATGAGTCTCGCATTTTTTTATTACCAGAGGCGTCGTTCGAGAGGAGAGAAAAATAGAAAGAAAGAAGAAAGAAAGAAAGAAAAAAAGAAAGAAAAAAAGAAAAAAAGGGATAAAAGGAAGGAACTGGGAAGAGGGTAAAAGAAAAAAACTATAAAAGAATGAGATTTAAATAAGGCACTTCAGAAAAGTCGCGATTTCGAACAAGAAGAAGAAGAAGAAGAAGAAGAAGAAGAAGAAGAAGAAGAGAAGAAAGAAAATGAAAAAAGGGGAGAGGAATGGTATCGTCGATATTTCTTCCGTCTTGTTAAACAAATAATCCTGCATTTTCTCTTTCTCTTTCTTCGACAATTACGACTGGAATATTTCGTATTATTTGTTTTCTTTTTCTTTTTTTCTTTTTTTCTTTTTTTCTTTTTCTTCTTTTCTTTGCTTTTTTTTTTTTTTTTTTTTTTTTTTTCTTTTTTTTTTTACGCGTGATTACAGCTACATTTTTCATATTTAGCATTCAACATTGGGGACAGAGATGATTTCTTTCGATTAGATAAAAAGAGAGAGAGAGAGAGAGAGAGAGAGAGAGAGAGAGAAAGGGCGGGAGGGAGGCATATATTCAAAAGAAAGGAAAAAAGAAAAAAAAAATAAAGAAGATAGACCCGTGAAAAACATTATCCGTCAAGATGAAAGATAGAAGAAAGAAGGGTAAAAAAGGGGGAAGAAAGCGGTAGGAGATGAAGGAAGAGAGGGATGAAGGGACGTTGGGGGTTAGAGGAAGAAGAAGCCAAGCCGCTTTAGAGAGATGGATCGAACGCATAAAAATATTTCAATTTCCATTTCGATTACCGCGATAAGATATCTCGAAACTGATTTCTGGTGTTATGTTGAAGCTAAAAAAAAAGAAAGAAAGAAAGGAAAAAAATAGACAGAGAAAGTGGAAAGAAGGATAGAGAGAGTTAGAGAGCGAAAGAGAGAGAGAGAGAGAGAAAGAGAGAGAGAGACGTATTCGTCGTTCCCGTTTCTCTCGTTCTTATCGATAGAAAATAAAAGGGCGGTCGTCGTCGTCGTCATCGTCGTCGTCGTCATCGTCGTAGTCGCAAAACGAAAGCGACTTTATGTCTCTTTATAATGCGAATGCTCGTGTTCCCAACCATCGAACGGATCTGCGGAAGGCTATAAAGATTTTTTTTTACGAGTCTCACCCTGTATCGTTCTTCATATTTTATCGGTTAAGAAAGAACCACCCAGGGTGGTGGTGGTGGTGGTGGTTGTGAAGACGGTGGTTATCCGTACTATTTTCGTATCGAAATCGAAGCATAAAGCTCTAATGTATAAAGCGTTTTTAACCATTTCTTCCTTTTCTTTTTCTTCTGTTTTTTTTTCTTTTTTTTTTTTTCACCATTTCGTATAGTATAATCATTGTACAGCGTTGATGTATAATAAACTCGAACAGATAATGTTACTTTTATAATCACGAAAGTAAATATTTCAAGTGAATGGTATCAAATTTATTATTGTTCAAGTAAAAAGAATAACAATAATAAAAGAAAAGAAACAAGAAATTATCTTAAGAAATATTAAAAAGTAATTAAGAAATATTATGAAGTATTAAAAATATTGTTACACGCTTGATAATTTTTATTTATTTATTTATGCGAAAGAAAAAAAATAAAATAATGCATAGTTTGTCCATCATTATTCTATGCGAAAGATAAC
>NC_062201.1:1149072-1151572 GCF_912470025.1 Vespa velutina
ATTAGCCGGAATTGCCTTGGAGAAGGAAAGAAAAAAAAAAAAAAAAGGAAAGAGAGAAAGAAAAGAAAAGAAAAGAAAAAGAAAAAAAAAGGAAAGTATCAGTAATACGTTCAAGGCCCACGTGCTCTTTGCTCTACGTCACATCGTATCTTAACGATCGCCGTAACCATAAGCGCGCTCGCGTTCACCAGCTCTCATAACGACCGTTATTTGTCTACCACGCATAACACTACGATATAAAGCAGACTACAAGCACGTTCAGGCCCTATCTACCTCCCTCCCTTCCTCCCTTCCTTCTTTCGACCCTCCGAATTGGACGACTTTTCTCTCTTTTACCAATCTATATATATATATATATATATATATATATATGTATGTATGTGTATGTGTATGTACTGTATTACGTATTATACACGTTGATACCTTTCGTTAGATTTTATTTGTCATCATGGGGTAGCCAAAATTTTGATCTCACTGCGAAACACGACCTTCTCTTATCTTCCCGTTTTATTTATTTATTATACCATAAGAAGCTTTGATTCGTTATTAAACGAATTTGAGAATGTGTGTGTGTGTGTGTGTGTGTGAGAATTGACGAGTGTAGGGGAGAAAGAGAGAGAGATAAAATTGATGGACGAGTGAGCGTTTCATTTGTTTAAAAAAAGAAGAAAAAATAAAAAAAAATAAAAAAATAAAAAGATCGACAGAAAGAATAATCGAATTTATCGAAATGATGATTCGATTGTTTTTATTAATTTTTTTTTTTTTTATATTCGTCCATTAAATAATTTTAAAAGAAATTATCTATGACCATTTCAAATATATACTTTTATAATTGATAAAATAATAGTGATATTTGTTGTCGTTTTATTATATCTCGTGATCTCGATCACGTTTACGTTACTATTGTAATTTCTAATTTATTATTTAACAAATAATACGTACATAACATTCGTCCGAACGATCTTTATCGAAATATTCGTCAGTAATATATTATAATATTCTAATGAATTCATTGTAATCGATAAAAATTAATATTCATTCTAATTGATATTGATAATTAAGAAAGAAAAAAAAATAATAACAATAACAACAATAATAATGATGAAAGACGAACTATCATCGGATATTACATTATAATTCGAATACGAGTATATTAAAATAATGATTAAAATTATATATATTTTCAAATGGGTGGGGAAAAACGAACGATCGATTTTCATTTCTCCTTTTTAATAATGAAGTGTAAAAATAATGAAAAAAAAAAAAAAAAATAATAATAAATAAATAAATAAATAAATAAATAAAAAGAATAAAAAAAAATATCCAACTACCATTCACGATTTAAACTATAATATCTACGTACCGAAATAATAAATAAGTAAATAATTAAGTAAGTACTTATATGGTAACTTACGTATCAACGATTCATTCATTCATTTCATTCATTCGAAGAATTTAGCCTTACGTCCGTTTCCGTATACGTCATCCGATTTTTTGCCGATTCGTTGCACCATCTATGGCGCCTAACGTGGTTGTTCAATCGAGAAAAGAAAGATCTTTATATATATATATATATATATATATATATATATATATATATATATATATATATATATATATATGAAGATACGGAAACTGTGAGAGCGTTCGTTCGAAAAGCTACGTAAGACTGTCGAGGGAGACTCGAGAAGAACATTTCTTTCTCTTTATTTCTTTCTCTCTCTCTCTCTCTCTCTCTCTCTCTCTCTCTCTTTCTCTTTCTCTCTTTCTCTTTCTCTCTCTTTTTCTCAAAAGAAACAAATGACAGTTGGGAAAAGTTTCTTCTATTTCCCTCTCTCCTAAAGCCCGTACCACATCGCATCACTCCTCTCTCCTTTTCCTCGCGTTCCAGTCTCTGATTTCCTCATTAATTTCGCGGGATCAATACTAATGTCTTTATTTTTTGTGTCGTCCGTAGAAGAAAAACAACGTCGCCCGGTTTGCCTTTACTCTCTCTCTCTCTCTCTCTCTCTTTCTCTTTCTATATATATATGTATATATATATATATATATATATATATATATCTCTTTCTCCCACTTTTCTACTCTTGTCTGATTCCCCGTTTGATTCTCGTCCTACATCTCCGACTCCCATTTGGAAATTCTCCCGTTGGAAAGCGAAATTTATTCCCCTACTCTCTCATGTAATACATTTCGCGAGACTAGGAAGACTCTATTTGGAGAAAGAGAGAGAGGGAGAGAGAGAGAGAAAGAGAGGAACGAAGACGTATTATCTTCTCTTTCCGTTTGACGAAGGCTTAAACGAGAGAGAGAAAGAGAAAGGAAATGGGTAGAGAGCAAGAGAGAAAGTAAGAGAGAGAGAGAGAGAGAGAGAAAGAGATAGAGAGAAAAGGGCAAAGAGAAAGGGAGAGAAGTGTAGTTCCGTAAGTACTTAGATATAACTCGTCTCTTCCGCATCGAAGATCAAGTTACCGGAACTAGATCCTCTTTTGCGGTT
>NC_062201.1:1156572-1159072 GCF_912470025.1 Vespa velutina
TTTCATTGTAACAATACTTATTCATAAAATAATCTAATATCTTTATTACAGATATCGTTTAAAATATTCCTCAACAATTTCCAAAAGGAAGAAAAAGAAAAAGAAAAAAAGAAAAGAAAAAGATACTTCTTGTTTTATAATAAAATCATTTCACTTTCTTATTCTTTCTTTTCTCCGAAATTTCTTTCAATTACATTTCCGATCGAATCCAATTGTTATTGACTTCAATTCAATTGGAATAATCATAAAAATATAATTATAAATCTTATTACAGTGTAAGATAAATTCATTGACAGAATTTCATTGATCAATCTATAATCAATGATCTCTGACCGGTTTTGATTGTTTATCTACGATATATGTTCGATGTGTTATGTATTGTTACATGGTCTTTACATTCCCAACACGACTATGTGATCCCAAAACAAAACGTTGGAGGACGTATGAGTGTAATGGTGGTCCATGATTGACGTTTCTGGTCTAGACATCTGCCATGAAATGGTTAAGCGGCTGGTCCGATATATCCACGTTATTAGCTGCGGATTAAGGGTCTCTCTCTCTCTCTCTCTCTCTCTCTTTCTCTCTCTCTTTCTCTGTCTCTTTCTCTCTCTCTCTCTCTCTTTCTCTCTCTGTCATGCCATATGGACGCATGCGCACGTTATCGTCGCGTACGTCACTGCATATTAATTATTGTGCAGTACGAGTTAAATTGCACTTACGTATTTACCCGTACGATTCGTTTGACAGAACGCGCATACATCTCTCGATGTATATTTGTTTGACCAAAGGGTAGAAAAGGGTTTTGTGTTTCGTAACGTCCAAGTTAATATCGAAACGTTACAATTCTTGTTTCGTCGTAAGCGTAAATAATTAAATCATATATAAATAATAAAATAATAAAATAAATCAACGTTTCTCTTTATTTCTTTTTTTTTTTTTCTTTTCTTCATTATGCTCAGGTTTGTTAATTATTTAAGAGTACGAAACAAAGAAAACAAAAGTATAAATCGTTCGGTATATACCTGTTATGTTAATGATCGTTTTGTTCGCGGCGTTAATATTTTTGATTTTATATTTGTTTTACTTTTATACACATTTCTCTTTTTTCTTTTTTTTTTTTTTTATGGTTATTAACGATCTCTTCGAAGTTTTTTTTTTATTTTACTATTTCACGTTTATTAACATTGCTTTTCAATTTTGATTGACCTTTAATTCGCGATAACTTAGCGCGTAATTATGTAATGTAATGGATCCATTTGTTGAATACTTTTTATATACTTTCTATATATATATTTATATACGATAACGTATTATCGTTTATGTTCATTAAAAAAGATAGTTGTCCATAGTATTCGTTTATTTTTAATCATTATTAACGTACCTAGTGAAATCTTTTTTAAAACGCGATATAGATTCTGTAAACGACGATTGTGTACGAATGTGTACGATTATGTACGATTGTGTACGATTGTGTACGATTGTGTACGATTATGTACGATTGTGTACGATTGTGTACGATTGTGTACGATTGTGTACGATTGTGTACGATTGTATACGAATCACTGTAACCTTGAGAATCGATCGGTTTTCCAATGGTAAAGAGGTCCTTGAACGATTTCCGACTTGGCGTCTCGCCAAGTTACGAGGTGAACGTCATTGCATCGAGGTAAAGCGGAAAAAACGAATCAACGTGCGCCGCATCGTCCGTCCAACTATTATTTCCGTGCGATTAGTAATTTCCGCGTGTGTAACGTTGTCACCAGAGTTGTCCGAAGGTCAACCTTGAGAACAATCCGTTGTCTTTGTGAAAAAACATACGTCACGTCATATTCTTTCAGCAAAATTCAATCAATCTGAAATTATTGATTCGTATCGATTAATATCGATTACGATTAATATCGTCGTATCTCTCAATATTTATTTTTAACGAATATTGATTTATACCGATTAATGATTTATACGTATAAGTATTTGAAATTAACTAGCTATATATTGTAAACTAAAATTATTTATTTATAATATTTATTATTTCAATATATTATAATTTCAGTTTTAAAAATATTTCCTAAGATTTTAATTAATATACAAATTATGATAGATATCAAAATAATAATTATTACAGTATTCGATTAATCGTTTTAACAATAGCAAACTCGAGAGAACGAAACAATTTAAATAATAATAATAATAATAATAACAATAATAAATATAATTAGAATTTTTTCTTTCTTTCTTTTTCTTTTCCTAATTTATATCAAGGAAAAGGAAGAAAGAAAGAACGAAAGGAAGAGAAAAGAAAAAAAGAAAATCAGATTTCGTTAATGCAAAGAAATAGAAAGCAAAAATCTTTGGATAAACATTAGCGAGACATTAAAACTTGCATATCATTTTATTGCATTGAAATAGAAAAAAGAACAAAAAAAAAAAAAAAAAAGAAGAAAAAGAAAAAAATAAAGAGAAAAGTATTAGAACGGCCGTATAATTCATAAAAAATAAATGT
>NC_062201.1:1166572-1179072 GCF_912470025.1 Vespa velutina
TCTCTTCTTCTTCTTCTTCATCATTCTATATCTTTCTTTTTTTCTTTCGACATACGTTACGCGAGACGCGTGTATACCTTCTTCGCCGAACGGAGATAAAATAGAGGGAGCGAAGGGAGAAGTGTATCGTTCAAAAGGGAAAAAAAAAGAAAACAAAGAGGGAAAAAAAACAAAAAAAAAAAAAAAAAGAGAAATTAAAAGGAAACGAAAATAAAAGTAACGAGGCGATTCGACGAGGTTTACGTAAAAATAAAGGATAAAGAAAAAAAAAAAAAAAAAAAAAAAAGAAAAAAAAAGAAGAAGAAGAAGAAGAAGGAGAAGAAGAAAAATAAAAATGAAAAAGAAAAGAGAAAACGTGTTACGGAACGATGAACGCACGTGTAAACACAAACACACGGAAATATTTGATAGGAAAAATATCCTTCCCCTCTCTCCCTCTCTCCCTCTCTCTCTCTCTCTTTTTCTCTTTATATACTCTCTTTTCCCTCGGAAAAAAAGAGAAAGGAAAAAGAAGAGGAAGAAGACGAAGAAGAAAAAGAGAAAAAGAGAGATAGGAAGAGAAAGAAAGAGGTAGAAAAAGAAAAAGGAAAAAAGTTGGAGGAGCTCACCCTCAAGACTCCCCTCCCCACCACTCCCCTTCCCCTATCTCTTAACGTCCCGAAAAAATGATCGTGACACCTAATAAGCTTTTCGCTTCTCTCTTCTTTTCCTTTACGTAGCAGAAGCCCATCTCGTTTTATTCTCCTTTCTCGGAAAGATTATATGCCCGAGAAATTACATACATTTTTAATGGCCACGCATGGCTGTGCTCGCTCGGCTTGGTTCCTTCGACTTTACGACCCGGGAAATACGTTCGGACGAAAGGAGGAGAAGAATGAAGAGGAGGAGAAGGAGGAGAAGGAAAAGAAGAAGCAGAAGAAGAAGAAGAAGAAAGATGAGGAAGATGAGATGGTAGAGTAAGAAAAGGAGGAAGAGGAGGAGATGGATGAGGAAGGTAGGAGGAAAGGGGGGAAAAAGGAAGGACGAAAAGAGCCGCACCAGTCGAAGAGAAGCAGAAGAAGCGCGAAGGAACCTTCCGTGACGCCCCCGCTTTATACCTTCGTAATTTATCTTTCTCCTTTTTTCTCCTCCTCCTCCTCCTCCTCCTCCTCCTCCTCCTTTTCCTTCTTCTCCTTCCTTTACTTTTCCTCCTTTAGGCCTAGCTATCCTCCCTACGTAATTTCAAGAAAGACTTTCGCTTCGTGTTTTCTTACTTTATAAGATCGACGACCAAACAATCCAAATCGGAAAACCAAATCGAAAACCAAACCGAACGGGGTTCTCTCTTCTTATCTTTTTCATAATCTTTTTTTCTTCTTTTCTCATTTTTCTTTCTTTTTTTTTTCGTTTTTCTATTTCTTCTTTCGCCTCTTTTTATTTTTATCTTTTTCATGATTTCTTTTTTTTTTTCTTTTTTTTATTATTATTATTTGTCTTTTTGGTTTTTTTTTTTTTTTTTTTTTTTTTTTTTTTTTTTTTTTTTAACATCGATTTTCTCCTTCCTCTTTCTCTCTTATTCTTCTTCTTTTATCATTTAATGTAGTTTTTTAAAAGTATGCTTTTTTTTTTCTAGATTGTAAAAAGAACGATATAGTTCGATAAATCGTCGTAGATCTTACGTGTTATTTTTAATTTTTTGGCCCCTTTCGTTTTTTTCTTTCTTTTTTCTTTCTTTTTTTTTTTTTCTTTTCTTTTTCTTTCGATCTTCCCTTCCGACAGATTGTTCGAGTGGATTTTGTTCTTTTCTTTTTCTAAACATTTCATATTCTTCTTCTTCTTTTTCTTCTTTTTTTACTTCTTCTTTTATCTTTCGTTATCGTTTATCTTTAATTTTGCAGCTTTTTAAAAAGAATTTTTTTGCTAGATTTTTAAGGAATCTGATTGACCGTTAATAGAATATCGTAGATTTTATATATGTTTTTATATAATTTTCATTTTTATTTTTTCATATCTTTTATTTCTCCCCCTCTCTCTCTCTCTCTTTCTGATAATATTTTTCGATATTTTTTCATTTTTATTTCATGTTTATTACCTTAAATTTTTGATTTAATAATATTCACGATATTCCCAACATTCAGTATTTTTGCTTCTTTTTTATTTTTTCTTTAATTTATAATAAATATTATGAATAAAAATTCCATTTGTACATATATATAAAATAAATGATATAAATAATAATAATAATAATAATAATAATAATAATAATAATAATAATTAATAAATATAATTTATATTAAACACATATATATATATATATATATATATACAAACGATTCGTTCTTCGTATTTCAAAATTTATAATTTTCAATATTATTTCAAATGAGCAATCATTTTTATTCGATAGATATTTCGGATAATTCATGTTGAAGTTAAAAAAAATATCAAAATATTCGTCTGTTATTTTCTTTCATTTTCTCTCATGAAAGTGTAGAAAGGATATATACATGCATGTGTCTATATATGCATACGTACGTATATGTATGCATTTGTATGGAAAAGAAAGAGAGAGAGCGAGAGAGAGAGAGAGAGAGAGAGAGAGAGAGAGAGACAGAGAGAAAAGGAAAGAAAGAAAGAAAGAAAGAAGTAGGTTGGAGGAGGGAAAACGAGCGGCAGGAATGGCAAACGCGCGATGTCGGTCCAAGGGAGGGCCACCGGAAAAAGGAAGCGAGCGTTATTAAATCGCGCGGAAAGCCAAAGTCCCATTCCGAGTCGATTTATGCACTGAGAGATAATACTTTGTGCTCGCACTGTGCTACGTCGCCCGTAGCCCAATTTTTTTCTTCTTTTTCCTTTTTTCCTCTCTTTCTTTCTTTCTTCTTTTTCTTTTCTTTTTTTTTTTCTTTTCCTTTCCTTTTTTCTCTTTTTGCACGAGGAATGTGCTTACACACGAACTATATGACTATAACGTACGTTTCCACGCCACAAAGAGTTTTTCTCGAATGAACACGTAAACGGAGCTTGAAACTATAGTCTCTATTTATCTATCTATCTATCTATTCATCTCTCTCTCTCTCTTTCTCTCTCTCTCTTTCTCTCTCTCTCTCTCTCTCTCTCTCTCTCTTTCTCTATCTATGTATTTGTCTGTTTATCTATTTTATCTGCCTGTATTTTTCTTATTGTTTATTATAATCATTTATGGAGGTAAACTTTTGAATGTTAAGAAAGATTAATGTTTCATATATATATATATATATTTCAGATAGATCAATAATATTTAGAGATTATTTTCTAAATCATTGTATGAATCGATTATATTCATTTATATATGAATTGGTATTATTATTTAAAAAGATTATAATATAGAATATTATATATAGATATATCAATAATATAAATATTATTATAATATAATTTATTAATATGAGAATATTGTTATAAACGAATTGGTATTTTATTATCTTATAATGGAGGGGAGACGGGGGAGAGGAGGGAATGCGTTATAAAACTTTTATTTTATTCGATATATTTGTATTATTATTATTATTATCTGTATTAATTTCATATATATATAATAATTCTACATTTATCGTTAAAGATTATTTATCCTCGTTTTCGTTGAATTAATTTTAAATTAATTATTATTAATTACCTTTCGACAGCGTTCATTTAAGACGTCGTATCAATCGGTAATATTTTCTTCTAATCACAAAGCATTTATATTAACTTAATATAACTTACACGTCTAATTTTAATGTTTATACATATTACTTTGTGATATATATATATATATATATATATATATATATCTTTTTTTTTTCAAATATTATTTAAATTTCTTATTAGAGAAAAAATAATAATTACTTAACATTCTTAGATCAATAATGTATAATTGTTTTATACATATGATAATAAAATTATTAACAAATATAAATTTCATATATGAAGATTTTAAACCTTGGATTAGGATTCACTTAATGGAATTTTCTTTATCTAGATATTATTTTATTATTATTTTTATTCGCAATATATCGAAGAAAAATATAATATTAAAATTTAATTTTAGAAGAAAATTAATACGCGCTTAAGCTAAATATATATATATATATATATATATATATATATATATATATATATATGTGTGTGTGTGTGTATATGTATTTTATAAATAAACAGTCGATGATTGATAACGTTGAAGATAACCGCTTTTACGAGAAAGACACAGATAAACAGAGAGAAAGAGAGGTAGAGAAAAAGAGAGAGAGAGAGAGAGAGAGAGAGATATGTAGTATATACATACGTCGACAAGGATAGCTCCGATCTTTCTCGTACGTTTAAATGCACGGCACAGCTGTCATTTCGGTACAATAGTAGCCCTGTTTCGTCACCCCGTACTTTTTTAACAACCACCGCGCGTCCCGTCGACACGTTTTTTCAGGGCCCTGCGAGCGATCGTAAAATGCCACGTGTTTCTCGAAGTAGGTCGTTCCTCGTTCGAGGAAAAAAGAAAAAAAGCTTGGAGTAAACTGGAATCCTCTCTCTCTCTCTCTCTCTCACTCTCTCTCCCTCTCTCTTTCTCTTTCTATCTATCTATCTATATATCTCTCTTTCTCTCTCACTCTTTCGGCTATCGTTGTTCCTTCCTTCTTTCCTTCCTTCCTTCCTTCCTTCCTTCTTTGATTCTCCTATCGCGCGAACGACTCATTTTCGTTGGTTTTTCATCACCACGATCCAAGACTTTCGTCGATCTTTATATTAGGCTCTTGGGATTATTCGGAGTTAAGATAGAGATTGCTTAGGGTTAGTAAAACGTAAAGATTACTAATCAAATTCATTTTCTTTATTATGTAATTTAATGTACGCTCGTGTGCATATATATGTATGTGATTTTCTCTTTCTTTTTTTCTTTTTTTTTTTTTTTTTTTTTTGAAATATTGAAGTTAAAATACAAGATTTTTTTTTTATACATCAATTTGTTTGATAAAATTGACATTATTGAGAATTAAGATAAAGATTGCTAAGGGTGGTTAATAAAACGTAAAGATTACTAATCAAATTCATTTTCTTGATTATGTAATTTAATGCTTGTGTTCATGTGCGAGATATTTTTTCTTTTAGAAATATTAAAGTTAAAATAATGGGTTCTTTTTTATATATCAATTTGTTTGATGAAATTGGCATAAAAATTGCTGAAGTAATGAGAAAAACTGAGACTCGTAATTAAACCAATTGTATTTATTAATCCTTTGATGCATCACTCTTATTTATTTTTATTTTTATTATTATTTTAATATATTTCTTTAAATATATTAAAGCAGTAATAATGAATTTTTATTATTTTTTTTTTTTTCATGCGTACCATTTCTTTCATTAAATTTAATAAGAAATTAAATTTATTACATATACCTTGCATTGATTATATTAAAATTACATTAATAATATTAATATATTATTTTGCAATAACGTGTACGTGTATTTAAAAAGAAAGATATAAAGATTTAAAACATAAAAATCTTTATCTCGAAATTTATTTTATTAAAAAATAAGTTAAGATTTATCTTAAATTTCAACTAATAGATCAAAGAATTAATTGAAGATTAATTAACTCATAGATCACAGAAGTACGATACCAGAGGTTTATTTAAGTTAAGTGAATCTTCGCTGAATAAATTAATAAAAATGAATGTAAAAAATAAATTTCTTCACGCAGCGTTCTATACACGCGCGTGCACGCGTACTCACGCACACACACACACACACACACATACACGCATGTAAGTCTTTTCATTTTGAATATAACCATGTTCGAATAATCGTCGGTTAGATACTCACACCCAAACAACGTCTCGACATTATGAAGTACGATCCATGATACTTATCTTTCTCGTAGCCCGAGATCTCGTAGATCAGAGGATAAACCTGAGTCGTTTACACAGTAAGCGCGTTTCTCTTACCGTATAAACACGCTTAACTCATAAATACGAAAGTTTTATTCGTTAAGGGTATTTCGTTCATGGAATCATTCGCAAAATACATACATACGTATATATATATATATAGATATGTATATACATATATAAGTGAGAGGATAAAACCGGTCTAGACACTTTAACTCTGTCTCTCTCTTTCTTTTTTTTTCTCTTTTACTCTTTCTTCGTCATCCTCCCGGAGTTAATTATCCTCCCCGATCGATGACGTCAAGTTAGTAACGAGCTACGCGACTTTCGACTAAGGTCGCGACGAATTGAACGATGTTTTTTTCTCGATCCTTCGAGAAAGAGAGAGAGAGAGAGAGAGAGAGAGAGAGAGAGAGAGAGAGAGAGAGAGAGAGTAATCGTAAAAAATCGTGACACGGGCAATTAGTTGAGACATTTAACGACCTTCCAAAAGAGAGAGAGAGAGAGAAAGAGAAAGAGAGAGAGAGAAGAGAAAGAAAGGACACCCTATGGAGAGTGGTCGAGCACCCTCCGGATTTGCGGCACCCTTCTCCACCTAGCTACCCTTCTTAACCGGCGCCCTTTCGTCCTCGTGAGACCTCGACAAAATTATTAGCGGTTATTACGACAGCCAGCTTTTCTTTTAAAAAATTTTGGGTCAAATATTCTCTCTTTCTCTTTCTCTCTTTCTTTCTCTCTTAATCATTATCTGTCTCTCTCTTTTTATCATTATCCATCTGTATTTATATCGAATAATGTTGATCAGATATTCTCGAAATACTTTTAGGATAATGTATAGCTCATATACTTCGACATTAAATATCAAAGTATATGAGATTAGACTAATGTATTCATTAGAAGAAATCATTAATACGTTGAATGTCATGGAGGGTGGATTCGGGATGGGGATGCACCGATGACTATACACTCAATTTGTTTTTTGTAGTCCTATCGAGAATCATCGATTATTATTTACTCGTATCAATATTAATAGAAACACATAATTAAAATAAATGTCAATACTTATAAATTTGTTTTGTGTACATTATAAAAATCGTAAATCGTTCTGCGAATATTATAACGACACGAAGAATTCCCATTAAATTGAATATATTAAACGTATTAATTTAAATTAAATATATTAATTTAAATATATATTAAACATTAATTAAATATATTAAATACGATATATTAAAAATATTAATAAACTCGTAATTTATTTGTTTTAAATAATATTACAATTAATATTAGATTTGTATTGACGATTTCGATTGGCCTTGTAATATCATTGCAACATTCAACGTAACGTAGGAGGCCTTAAAGGAAAGAAACGCGAAGAGATTAACGTTAGATCTGATGGTCGATAAAAGAGGAAAAGAAAAGAAAAAAAAAAAGAAAAAAAAAAAGAAAAAGAGAAAGAAAGAAAAAGATTTTAAAAAAATTCCCTCGCAAGTACGATAAAATACATGTGAAATAATAAGAAGCAGTTGGTATTGAATTTACGCAGCGTCGAGTTTATATTTATCCAACATTTCGTGGAACCTTATATCGGAAATAAGAAGGAGAAGAAGAAGAAGAAGAAGAAGAAGAAGAAGAAGAAGAAGAAGAAGCAGAAGAAGAAGAAGAAGAGGAAGAAAAAGAAGAAGAAAAAAAAGATGAAGAAGAAACGAGGAAGCTGCGAGAAACTGCGAGAGAAAACAAACTGAACTTTCCTTCCTTCAAGAGAGAGAGAGAGAGAGAGAGAGAGAGAGAGAGAGAGAAGAAGACGAATAAGAAGAAAAAATAAAAATTAAAAATAAAAAGAAGAATAAGATGAAAGTCGAGAGGAGAAGAAAGGAAGGGTCCGAAATCACTGGGCAAGGCCAGTGACATGTCAAAGCGGGTAACAGCTGTTAGGTTGTTGTCGGTGTTCGAGAAAGAGCCACGCAAGTTATCTTCTTCGGTTGGTTAGATAAAAAGAGATAGGAAAAGAGAGGATTACGCGAGCCAAGCGGTCGAAGAGAGAAACACACTAACATGTACAAGCACGTACCGTGCATGGACGAAGCACGCGTGCGCTCGCGCGTACTGGCGCACAAACCACAGTGTCCATGGGACTTTCCTCGTTCCCGTAGTAGGTACAGTCAAGCGAAATTAGTTTCCATTTATTATTTTTCTATTCTAATAAAATTTTAAGTAAATTTTTCAATCGCACACGAATTGCGATATCAACAACGATAATAATAATAATAATAATAATAATAATAATAATAATAATAATAATAATAATAATAATAATAATAATAATAATAATAATAATTTTATATCTTTTGGAAATTTCATTATCGTCTTTTCAAAGAGATTATTATGAGATTGTTATTAAACTTAGTATGTACGATACAGATATATTTTAATAATTTTATTACGCTATTATAATTTTTATTTGGTTTAAAAAAAAAACAGATTGTTATTACAATTAGTATTATGACATATACGTGATAATATATATGATATTGTTAAGAAGGGAGATTTTTATAATTAAATTTTTCCATCATAATGTTAAGATTTACATACGCGTGGTAAATAAATTATCTCCATTTGGTATATAATTATTATTATTATTATTATTATTATTATTATTATTATTATTATTATTATTATTATTATTATTATTATTATAATAATGGACGGTACGATCGGATGAAGATTATATGAGAGATAATTCGTGATAATTCGTATAAATTGTTAATCTTCGTTAAAGTCGATCAATCGAGAATATATATGAAAATTTATTTACTTTGCTCGTTGCATGCGAAGGAACGTTGCACGAGGTTATTCCCAAGTCTCTGGTGTGTGCTGTTATATTTATCTAATTCTAATAGTAACGCCGCTTGGGTGTACTCTGAGCGTGAAAGAAGAAGAAGAAGAAGAAGAAGAAGAAGAAGAAGAAGAAGGGGTGGAGGAGGAGGAAGAAGGGGTGAAGGAGGAAGAGAGAGAATGAGGGGACAAAGATCGAGCGACTTTCCCAGTGTGTCACGCGTACTCTTCTGGTCTCTTCTGGCTTCTCCCAAACGTGTTTTCTGCGCAGTTTCGATCGCGAGATCCCGGTTACGTGGATTTGTCTTTCTCTTTCTCCCGTGGGATATATAGAGAAAGAGAGAGGGAGAGAGAGAGAGAGAGAGAGAGGGGGGGGTAGGAAGGAAGGGAGGAGGGCGCACGTTCCTCAAAGATACTTTGAACCGTCGTCGTCGAATAAGAAGCCAGTCTTGCTTGCCTTTGTCAGCCCTAACGTTTTCTCTGCAGGGGGTAAAAGCCAAGACGTTTAACGCTCGGTCTCTCTCTCTCTCTCTCTCTTTTTTCATTTTTTTTTCTTTGTCTCTTTCTCTTTTTTAGTCTCGTCTCTTCTCCTTTAGTTTCTCTCGGCATCCTCAGTTTCTTCCTTTTCCTCGTAAGATACTTATTTTCTTATAAATAGACCTCTCGCCAAATTACTGATCCGCACACGAACTCTCTCATTCTATCTCTCTTTCTTTCTCTCTCTCTCTGTCTCTCTCTCTCCCTCTCTCTCTTTCTTCTTATCTTCTTCTTTTACTTTTAATCGCTTTTCTTATTTCGTTGTTGTATACAACTTTCTTCTCTCTTTTCTTTCTTTCTTATTTTCTTTCTATTTCTTTTTTTTCTTTTTTTTTTTTTTTTATTGGATTTTACTCATATCTATATTAGATCGATATAATCATTTGTTTACTGTAAACGGAAAAGTAATGAGAATTGATCTTAGAAAAATATAAATTTGATCTTTGATCATTTATCAATCTTTTTAAAGATTGCATTCGTTCTTGCTTTGGCTCGTTTTTTTTTCTTTTTTCTCTCGTTTTTTTTTTCGAAATTATCCTTTGGAAATTTCATTATCGTCTCCTTCAACGAGATTATCATGAGATTGTTATTAAACTTAATATATACGATATAGATATATTTTAATAATTTTATTACGCTATTATGATTTTTATTTTGGTTTAAGAAAAAAAAAAAAAAAAAAAAAGAAGATTGTTATTAGAAGTAGTATTATGACATATGCGTGATAATATATATGATATTGTTAAGAAGGAAGATTTTTATAATTAAATTTGTCCATTATAATATTAAGCTTTACATGCGCGTAGTATGTAAATTATTTGCATTTGGTATATAACAATAAAAAAAAAAAAAAGAAAAGAAAAGAAAAAAATACAGACGAAATAAAAAAAGAACTTGGTAAGAGAAAGTGGTAGATAAAAGTCATTTACATTAACGTGAATGTCTCATTGGTAAGAATTAATCGTCCGTCAGCTTGTTCTACCGCCATATTTCTTTCCTACAACCGAAAAAGTCCGTATAGGCGCCAGACGAGATCATGGCGTTTTTACACGTTGTTTTCCTGGCCCATATATCGCCCCGCGTGTTTTCGTAACCCGGAATCTCGCGTTACGGGTCATCCGAGAAACATGTTCTCCCTCCTCCTCCTCCTCCTCCTCCTCCTTTTTCTTCTTCTTCTTTTTCTTCTTCTTCTTCTTCTTCTTCTTCTTCTCCTTCTCCTCTTCACGGAAATGAGTAAAACGACGAAAGGAGAAAGAGAGAGGATTCTGTCGCAGCTCTTGAAAAAGAAGCGCTTGAAAACACGTGCACCACAGCAGAATCTGTAAAGTCAATCGTTTTGAACGACGTAACAGCGTGCTCGCTGAATTTTTTTTTTTTTTTTTTTTTTTCTATTTTTTCTCCTTTTTTTCTTTTTGAAAGAAATATCGTACGTACAATAGTATTGGAAAATTAATGACGTTATGATATTAATTGTTTTCCTTTTTTAAACTTTTTCTTTGCTTCTTATTTGTCGCTATCAAAGAATAACGGGATTATATATATTATATATATGTGTATGTATGTATGTATGTATATATGTATGTATGTATGTATGTATGTATGTGTGCGTGTGTATGTACGTATAAGAGAATTAATAAAAAGGATCTTTTGTTTTATTCTTTCTTTCTTTCTTTCTTTCTTTTTGGTTTATTTTCATGTAATATTACTTTAAATAATCTTTGAGTTTAATTTGTTTTTATATAATTGTTTCGAGTTGAGAAATTTTTCGTTAACGAAATACGATAATATTTGGATTTATGAAAGAATATTAAATATTATGTCTATTCGAATTTAAAAAAAAAAAAAAAAAAAGAAACAAAAAACACAAAATACCATACCTGACAGTATTAGGAAATTATTTTTTTTCTGATATGAATTTTTTCTTTTCTTCGTCGTTTCCATATAAACTTTTTTATTTTTCATTCGAAAATTCTTATCAACGAAAAACTGAATTATATGTAAGAAAATGATTGGATGTATTTTTTGTTATTTATTTATTTATTTTTTTTTTTTTTTCTTTCATTCTTATATAATCGTTTTGAGTCGGAAAATTTTGATCCAATCGCCATTAACAGAACACAATAATAAATGTATATATAAAATTGAATCAAATATATAATCGCTGTTTCTTTTTTTGATTTCTTTTTTTTTTTTTTTTTTTTTTGAAAATCTATTTTCATATTTTTTCTTCGAGTTGTTGAATTCGAACGATAAAAAAGAAAAGGACGCACAAAGAAAAGAAAAGAGAAGAGATAATAAAAGAAGAAGAAGAAGAAGAAGAAGAAGAAGAAGAATAAAAAATGAGAGGGAGAAATAAAGATCATATACATAAAAAGTATATAATGGAAGCGGGGTTACCAAGGCAGCTACAAGTAAGCACCGATGAAAGGTCATTTAAGATTACAAAGAATAATACGATAATCGTTCTTATTGTATGTAACCCATCAAACGCAAATAGTATATATGCAGTTTCACGTAGGACGTCCAACCAACGAGTAGACGTCTACCAAGGACGTGGAACACCTGCTGCTATTTGCGACTTTTACGATCGACTTTTATTATAGAATATTACAACGTATGACGTAGCGAGTTTCTTCCAAGGTCATACGTAAGTTACTTCGAAGATGACCCTCATCTACCCTGAAAATCGTTCTTTTAAAAATTCGCATAAACGTGTATACGTTTATAAACTCGTACTAACGCGTAAACGTAAACGTAAACGTAAACATAAATACAAGTACATACATACATACATACATAGATATATACATAGAGATATGCGCACACATATATGTATGATTAAAAAAAAAAAAAAACAAAAAAAAAAGAAAAGAATTTTGTCGAGTGTTCAACGAGGTCACGCTCTTTAATTTTCATTCGAATTACCTCCGAAGGAAGGTTCATAAGATGAAAGAAAAAGATTTCGTCCGCGTGATAAGATTGCGTTGACGTTTACAAAGTCCGGTCTTATCTCTCTCTCTCTCTCTCTCTCTCTCTCATTCTCACTCTCTTTCTCTCCTTCTGGTAATAATCGATCTATCAACCTAGTCGAAGTTAGCCTCGTTGTAACTTAACAGATGTTGGAATTAATCTAAGAAGGGAAGAAAAAAGAAATAAAAAAAAGAAAAAAAAAGAAAAAGAAAAAAAAAGAAAGAAAAGAAACGAAGAAAAAAGGCGCACTCACTCACACGATCATCTCGAAATCGACCAAAAGAG
>NC_062201.1:1184072-1191572 GCF_912470025.1 Vespa velutina
TGAAGTATACTCGATCATAAATACGACAATATTGCCTAATCGATATTATCATTATCTCTGAAAAGATATGTCGTGTATAAATATTACCAAAAAAGAGAAAAAAATAATAATAATAAAAAAACATGTATTATAATAATATAATACGAATATAATATATATATATATATATATATATATATATATATACCTTATAGATTATTTTATAGATTATCTTATAGATAACTTTCGAAGATTGACCGTTCTCGCAAAAAAGATTTAACGCGAACGAGATGTAATAAAATAAGATAGATCGATGACGATATTTACAAAAATTTTAAATAATGCGATGATGATAATGATAGTGGTGATAAATAAGTAGTAAGTAATCGTCAGGATATAAACGAAATTTTTCTTTCGAATAGAAAAAGAGAGAGAGAGAGAGAGAGAGAAAGAGAACGTTTTCACGTTTCGATCATAGTAAACAACGTCGAGCAAGATTTCATAGTAACGAAGACTTTTCTACAGTTAGAAAAATAAGAGTTAAAGTAAAAGAATAAAAATAAGAATAAGAATAAGAATAAGAAAAAGAAAAAGAAAGAGAAGAAAGCCGAAAGAGAGGATAGATGATAGTAAATAAATCCATATCGTTCGAAAATATTTGAATCTTTATAATAGTAGTAGCAATAATAGTAGTAGTAGTAGTAGTAGTAATACTGGTATTAGTGGTAGTGTTAGCATAGTAGTTTTTGGGAATACGACAATGGAGAACTATCAGAATAGAGACGAATAAGAGTTGAAGAGTAAAAGGAAGAGAGAAGAGAGGGAAAGAGGGGATGGTAGCATGATTTTGTAAGTTTCTTCTTGCCGGTTGATATCATTCTTCCTTTTATCCCTCACAAGTTCCTTCTACTTCTTCTATTTCTATTTCTTCTATTTCTTCTACCTCCTCCATTTCTTCTTCCTCTACTTCTTCTTCTTCTTCTTCTTTTTCTTTTATTCCTTTTTCAACTTGTCCGCGATTCACTAGTCCGACAACTAGTCCAGCCCATATCCCTAAAGTCTCTCCCCATCTACCCCCCCCGCCCGTCTTCACCTACCTCCTCACAGTTCCACCGAACAGGTACTACAAGATTCGAATGAATAAGCTGAATGGGGGCATCCTACGTCGGAAGGACTGCTGCCCTTTCTTTCGGTGCCACGCTCCTTTTCATAAGATATATCCTACCAGTAAGGAGCGAGGCCATCCATGCTTACAGTACATGAATAGCCCCCCTATCTATCCACCCCCTTCCCCTATCCTTCCTTATCCACCCGTCCCCATCTCAAGAGTCTTGAGTTTCAATGCATCGTCCGATCTCTAGCGTACGATGAAAAAGAGAAGGGACGAAGGACGAACGACGAAAGACGAAGTAGATGAAAATGAAGAAACGGGTCTAGACGAAACCGGGTATCGAAAAGAAACGAGAGAGAGAGAGAGAGATAGAGAGAGAGAGAGAGAGAGAGGGAGAGAGAGATAGAGAGAGAGAGAGGAAGGAAACGTAACACATCGACATTTTTCTTTTGCGCACCGAAAGACCTGTGAGTGACAGCTCGGACGAGGGTTTATCAAGCGAGAGTCGATTTTTTTTTCTGTCCATTTATCTATCTCTTTCTCTCTCTCTCTCTCTCTCTCTCTCTCTCTCTCTTTTCTTCCTGAAGATTGTTAAAGAAAAAAAAAAAATATATATATATATAGAGAAAGAGAGAAAGAGAGAAAAGAGAATGTAAGGAATGTCTCTATTGTACGCATTCCGAGCGCTGTAAACACACGTTGCTCCCTTTGCCCCACCTCACCCATCCCACCCCACCCTTTATACCACATACTCTACCATTCCAATCGCCGACATTAAGAAGAATAAAAAAAAAGCAGAAGAAGAAGAAAAAGGAGAAGAAGAATTGTTCCGCAGAGGTTTTTCCCCTGTGTGAACGTATTTGAACGATGTATCGCGTGATTGTATACATATATTTCGATTCCGATAGGGATCTCTAATAACGCGAACGCGATGTCAACGGCCGTGACGTCGTTGGTGAGCCGGTAATACTTGGGATTGCCGGCGCAGCAGCGCATTTAGCAACGAGAAGGAGAAAGAAGGAGAAAGAGCGAGAAACAGAGAAAGAGTGAGAGAGAGAGAGAGAGAGAGAGAGAGAGAGAGAAAGAGAGAGGAGCAAAAGAGCCTATTGCGCGGTGGTGCATGCGCGAGGGTGAGGGTGTAGAAGTGGGGAGGAGGAAAGAGTGAAAAAAGAAAGAGAAAGATAGATAGATAGAGAAAGAGAAAGAGTGAGAGAGAGAGAGAGAGAGAGAGAGAGAAAGGAAGGGAAAAGGGAGAGAATATGGACGTAATTTTCGTCGTCGGCTCATCGCAGTAATGGGAGAGTCCGTGCAATGCTTGCTTCGAAAAAAAAAGGAGGAAGTAGAGAACCTAAGAGAAAGAGAAAGAGAGAAAGAGAGAGAGAGAGGTAGAGAAAGGGGGAGGATTGGACTTTGTGGGAGCAAGAGGAGAAGGAGGAGAAAAATGGTGGATGGGTAGTGGAGGAGGGAGATTGAGAGGAAAGGGAAGTCTCCAAAACAACACGAGGCGAGCCACGTGGCCTCTGCTCTTTGCTGGCACTCACGCACGCACGCACTCACTCACTCATTCACTCACTCACTAACGCATTTACTCACGCATGCACTCACGCACTTACTCATGCAGAGAGAGAGAGAGAGAGAGAGAGAGAGAGAGAGAGAGAGAGAAAGAGAAAAGTACACGTCGAGAGGGAACACACAAGTCCTTGTCATCTGGCCAGCAAGTGGTCGACCGATTCTGAGTCGCGTTGCTAGCTACTAGCTGACAAACTAGCTATGTCAAACGGGCAGAGAGAGAAAGAGAAAGAGAGGGGGGGAGGAGGGGGGGAAAGGGAGAGGGAGACTTGTTTTTCGAGTACGTCGACCCAAGTGAGCTCGACTCGAGCGAGCTTTATGGGTCACATTTTTGCGTGTCGAGGCGGACAACATAGGGTTCTATCCTGGTTCCATCTCTTCTCCTTTGTTTTCTTTCTCTTGTTTTTTTTTCTTTTCTTTTTTTTTTTTTAATTGTTTATTTATTTTTTCTTTCTTCTTGTTTTTTTTTTTTTTGTTTTTGCTTTTGTTTTTCTTTTACTCCAACTAAAAATAGATGATCATCTCGATAATTCCAATCGACGTTTTTAATCCCTCGACCACTGTGGTGCCTTAGTGGAGAAATAATTATTGTTCCAATTAATTTGGATCTTTTCTTTTTTTTTTTTTTTTTTTACTTCCGTATACAATCCCGCTTCTCCTCATCTACCCACTATCACCATTGCCCCTCTCACCTCGTATACTCCCCTTAGTTATTAAATCAATTAATATGTCACATGTGTATATATAGATATCATGAAAAGATCATTTACGTACATACGTAATAGAAAATCGTGTGAATTGAACTCTTAGCGGTCGATCGAAGTACCGGGTCATCCACTTTAGTATGACCCTCACTTTCGACGCCCGTTATAACGCATAAATTTTGTTCTTTCTGACGTCCGAATAGGGGAAACCGAGCAGCGATCGAGCTAACCGGCCGTGAACGATCATCGCCGTGAAACTTTTATCTCGGGCCGAGCTCATGTGGCCATCGTTAAATGCGATTCCAATGGGTGGGTGGGGGATGAGAAAAGAGGATGGGAAAGAGAAAGGGAACCTGTCCTATACCTGCGAAATCGTTCAGCATAGTAATAGTGTTACTATATCATTGATATAATTACGAACTATCGACACCACGTACGATATTATATCATGGATATAATATCAAGGACAGTAGAAGGAGTCTGTAATTTTCAACAAATTTTACTTTTTTCTTTTTTTTTTTCCCCTTTTCCCCTTTTCTTTTTTTTCGTCTCGACCGTAGCAACAATAATAGTGTTTGGTAGTAGTATTTGTAATAGTAGTAGTAGTAATAGTAACAGCAGCACCGCTCTGTTCATATCTGATTCCGTCGTTCACCCGACTCTCACATTCGTAGCTGATTCCGTTAACTTTTTAACGATCGTCACGTCCGCCCTCTCTCTTTCTCTCTCTCTCTCTCTCTCTCTCTCCTTCTCTTTCTCTCTCTGTGTGTGTATCTATATCTCGCCATCTTTCCGCTCCGTAACGTGTAGCTTTAACGATCGCTCGAATTAAAGATGTAGATAGGAAACACGGACACCTGTATAAACCACTACCAAGCGCGTGCGTTTATCATGCACGTTATTTCTGACGTTAGGAACGTATACCAGAAAAAGAGAGACAGAGAGAAAGAGAGAGAGAGAGAGAGAGAGAGGGAGGGAGGGAGGAAGAGAGAGAAAGGGAAAAGAGATTTAAGAGATCCTTCATGCATATACATGCTCGCGACGCGCTTTGGGGAGCTCCAAAAACGAAAGTTCAAAGTCCGACCCGCACGCATCGTCGATTCTCTCTCTCTCTCTCTCTCTCTCTCTCTCTCTCTCTCTTTCGCAGGCAATACGATTTACCACGTATGTTCGTTCGTGTGCATATATATATATATATATATATATATAATGAGAGATAGAGAGAGAGAGAGAAAGAGAGAAATATCTAATACGTACGTTCCGCTGCATTTACTCAGAAACACTATAAATATAAAATAGAAGCTATATGCGACTATCCTAACATCTACTTTACTTATATACGTATGCGTATAAATATACACACATACATACACACACACATATATATATATATATACATATATGTATATATATATATATATACAATAATAAAAGTATGTATGTACATTACGATCTGCTGGCGGCTGCGATTTCATAGATATTACTCTGACTTAGTAAAAAGAGGAAGACAGAGACAGAGACGGAGACATAGAGAAAGAGATAGAGAGAGAGAGAGAGAGAGAGAGAAAATGGTATGAAGTAGCAAGAGGGTAGGCCGAGAGAACAGTACCCATAGAAATAAGCGGGATGATGGCAGCTTTGTAATTGCTTTCAGCCGTGTAGAGTATGTGCCACTGTCAGCTGTTCCCTTATTACGATGATACACTACTTCTCTTCTCTTCTCTTCTCTTCTCTTCTCTCTCTCTCTCTCCGTCTCTCTCTCTCCCTCCCTCTCTATCTCTCTATCTCTCTCTCTTTCTGCAATGTTTATCGCAAGTTTCAAAGAAGAAGAAAAAGATGAAGAAGAGGGAGAGAGAGAGAGAGAGAGAGAGAGAGAGAGAGAGAGTAAAATTCGCAGGACAAACCTGACGAGTAAAAAGGACAGCAATCATTTTTCGAAAACGTGGTACATAACTATGTACATAGTACTTATGTACCTACATGTGGATCGACAAACATCATCGTCGCATGCGTATCGACAAACACGTCGAATGGTTTGGTCGGACTGACGAGGGTGGTCGCACCCTATCCGAACGGTGTACCTATTAGAAAGGGGACACTTTTTTCTCTCTCTCTCTCTTTTTCTTTTTCCCCTTCCCCTCCGCCTTCCTCCTCCCCCTCCCCCCTCCACTCCCACACCCACATCAATCCCTCTACCGATCTCCACTTTTTTTTCTTTTTTCTAACAGTAAATAAATCTTCGAGAAAGCAGAAGCATCTGATTTCCTGCTTAATTATCGGTCCTGGTAAGGACACCGGTCTCTTTCTCCTGGTTGTCTATGGTTTCCGTAAAGCAAATCGATGAATTTAATGACGGGGAGAGAATGTTGATAGACTCCCTTTCTCGTTCTCTCTCTCTCTCTCTCTCTCTTTGCCTTTCTATTTTTTTTTGGTATAAGGTTACCGAACAGGGACGTTAGTAAGTATACGCAGAAGATAAAAAATCAGTTCGTGGTGTATCCATGAACTTTGGCCCCAGTCCATTATGATATTACATAAGAGATAGGTAGAAAGGGAAAGAGAGAGAGAGAGAGAGAGAGAGAGTGAGAGAGAAAAAGGGATGAAAAGAAGATGAAAGTAATTTTTAATTTAGTTGGACGACTCTTTAGGAAGGACAGCAAACACTGAAGGGAGTGATTATCCTACGATATGGTCTCCTTTTCTTCGAGGGTTTCCATAGCGACGGTGATATTTCACATTTTATTATTTTAACTCCCATAGATAAGATCCCTCTCTCTCTCTCTCTCTCTCTCTCTCTCTCTCTCTCTCTTTCTATCTTTCTATCTATTTATCTATCTGTCTATTTCTTTCATTCTTTTGAAATGTTAACAAATGAACTCTCGTTATTTTCGAAAAGTTTCCTTTTCATGCGCCATCTTATATATATATATATATATATATATATATATATATATATATAAAACCTATTTTCTCTCTCTCTCTTTTCTTTTTTTTCTTTAAAGCATTCACCTAAAGAGCTAAAGATATTCGAAGGTAAAGATTTCCTTTTCATTTATGGTATGGGTAGTTGTTGATCGAGCGTGGGTCTTAAATCAAGAAATAGGAGGAAGAAAAAGAAGAAATAAAAAGAAGAACGAAAAAAATGATTGTTGCGGATGAAAGAGGATAGAATAGCGGGATCCATTCTTCCTGGCTAAAAGCACGCTCCGCGGTCGGGAGACAAGCCGTAACCGTTCGACGAACACAAAGAAATAAGCGGTCGTGTCAAACTCGATGGCCTATTATGGGGATTCGTAGGTATCCGTAATGGGGGTGAGATGAGGAGTGGGGAGGAGGAACGGTAAGGGAAAGAAAGGGATCAGGGGGAGGAAGTAGAAGAGAGAAAAAAAAATTTCCGGTAGATAAAATTCCCGACACCCCGACTCCACGTACCATCCAATACTATTATCCTTCAACGAGTAAAACGGCATTGGCAAAACAGATCCTCTTGCTTCTTAATCGTGATATATCCCTACGAAGATCTATGGATCTTCGCTTGTTTTGGAAAAAATATTACAATTGATTTGATTTCTCAACGATGATAACTCTATCTGACATGTGTGTAGATATCTGTTAACTCAATGAAGATTATATGACTATACATTATAGTAAAACTATAGAAAAAAAAAAAGAAAAAATAAAACTGTAGAAAATAATTACATTTGGAGTAAATTATTATTATTATTTTTTTTTTCTTTCTTTTTTTTTACTAGGAAATAATTGTCTTAAGGAAATATTCTCGTAGAATTGAAGCGACGAATTCGAAAAGAGAAAAAGAGAAAAATAAAAAAGAAAGAAAAGAAAGAAAGGAAAGAAATAAAAGGAAAATGAGAAAATGACTTTCTATAACTCTGATAGATGTTAATCAAAAAGAATATCGACGAAAGTAAAAGTTCTAATGATATATCGTGCTCTTATTACGACATTTCCTCTCGTTAAAATTACTCTTAACGAGGTCTATAAGTCGTCCATATAAGTAAGTACGTAAGTACTTACCTTAGACCAAAACGAAAATATCGTTTTCCCATGCTTCGGAAAGGTGTCGAACGATCTGACACGTGTGCTCGCTGACGTGGCACGTGACGCCATTCTCGAAAG
>NC_062201.1:1201572-1209072 GCF_912470025.1 Vespa velutina
TAGATAGATAGATAGATAGATGCAGAAAGAAAGAGCAAGAGCAAGTGAGAAAGAGAAAGAGAGAGAGAGAGAGAGGGAGAGGGAGAGGGAGAGGGAGAGGGAGAGGGAGAGAGAAAGAAAAAGAAAAAGAGTGAAGAACTTTACCAGTGGGGTTTTACCAGCTTTCAGAGATCTATTTTCGAGAACGTACGTATAGAAAGAAAGAAAAAGATAGAGAGATAAGGAGAGACAGAGAGAGAGAGAGGAGAGAAAAAGAGAGAGAGAGAGAGAGAGAGAGAGAAGCTCTCTGAATATCGCGTATCTAAAGAGCCAGAAAACACGTGGTCGTTGGTATAATAATAAAATCATGATCTTTCATTTGGATTTAATGAAACGAACAAGATTTGTCCTTGACCATTGTGACCGATTTTTCGTATTACGTTTCTACGCATGTACGTACTTAATACTTGCAAAAGAGAAAGGGTGAGAAAAGGGATATTACGTTCTAAAGACAGAAATAAACGGACTTATTGTTTCGACTCTTTCTCTCTCTCTCTCTCTCTCTCTTTCTCTCCTTCTCTTTCTAATTGTCTTTCGAGTGTACGTAGTTAAAATTAGAGGAAAATGAATAGAGAAAGCAACCGTGTACTTATATGTCTTTGTTTATCGTTCGTCGTTTGCGTTTTATCTAATTCCCTCCCCCCACCTACCCCACCCCACCCCACCGTCACCCTACCCTTTCGTGAAAACGTGAAAACAGAAACTAGGAAGACATTTCAAGCTTGCGTAACGTGACCCTCATTTGTGTTTTCGTCTTCTTTTTTCTCGTTAAAAAAAAAAAAAAAAAAAAAAGAAAAAAAAAGAAAAAAAAAGAAAATTATAAAACAGAAAATGAAAAGAAAAAAGGAAGAACAAAGGAAAGTAAAAGTCATGACTCCATTTGTCCTTCTTCGAATTAAATTCCATGTTAAATGTTTATGTTTTATTCATTCGTAAAATTGCATCGTTTTATTATTCAACCTCTGCTGATCGGCGCTTTAAATTACTTTCACAATTTAATTTTATTAATTCACTAACATTTTATATATAATTATATATATATATATATATATATATATATATATATATATAAAATAGGTATATTATTTATTACAAGCGTGTGTATGTAAGTTTAATTCAAGTGCGTCTTAATTAATTCGTATTGACATAAAATAAAAGATTAAATGTATGTACATATATATATATATATATATATATATATATGTATTCCATTGGAAGGTTTCATACATATACGATACATAACATTGCAAAAGAGATAAATTTTCCTATATAAATCAAAATCAGGAACATAATTTACGAAGAGAGTGATTATATCGATCGCTTCATTAGCAACCATGGGAATGTATAGTATTCTCTGGGAGTGCGAGCATATATGTACATAAATAAATCTCAACGATTAGTCGACTTTCAAAGGTGCGTACTTTCCCCTTTCGCTTCTATATTATGAAAAAAAAAGATACACACACACGCATACACAGACACGTCTATATATATATATATATATACACATAAATAGATAGATAGAAAGAGAGAAAGCGAGAGGAGGAGAGAAAGAGAGAGAGAGAGAGAGAGAGAGAGAGAGAGGAACCTTTTCCTCTTCATCTCTCTTTCTCTCTCTCTCTCTCTCTCTCTCTCTCAAGAGACTCTGAAATCAGATACACGGACGAAAACGATATGCGTTTAGAATCGCCATGTAGTACTTACCTTACGCATCCAATCGCGTACCCATCCATGTTTCTAAGTCCTTCTAGAAACACGACGCGGCATCTGCGTGTCAGCTTATACCACCGCGGCCACGACTAATTAACTCTCGACGGCAGCATTTCGTGAAGGATCGCGTACGCTTCCGCCTGGGAGAACGATCCCGAACGATCCTGTGGTATTCTAAAACGTTTTCAAACGTTTCTAAACAGGAAATATCTTTGACTTAACCGTTCCTTAGTTACTACGACGATTACCTCGTGAGATTTTATCACATATTAGAAGGTAGAAAAACCCACACGAAGAAGCTTGTTAATGTGATTTGTTTTCTCTTCTTTTTCTTTTTTTTTTCCCCTCTTTTTTTTTCTTTTTTAATGTAATGTAACGAAAGAAAGAAAGAGAGAGAGAGAGAGAGAGAGAGAGAGAGAGAGAGAGAGAGAGAGAGAGAGAGAAAAAAGATCTATGGATCATACTTTATTTTGTGCATGATATTAAAAAAAAAATAAATAAATAAAAATGTAATGTAATTATGTAATTATATATTTATTTTTTATATTATAGAATATATATCCATATATAATTTCATTGCATACTCCATCTTTCTCTTTTTCTTTAATTACTTATATTAATAACTTCGACGATGAAGAATACGCGTATTAAGGATAGAATTGGATAGGAAGGAGGAAGAAGTGTGTAAAAAGAAAATTGTCCGATTATTAATATCACGATTTTAGTTGATTATTAAAAATCGATTATTCTTTTTTCGTTCAAGCTGATTCAATCCGTTTTTCTTATTGGTTTCTCTTAGATCGATTGAACTGCGAGAATAGAAACGTTTTTCTTTTTTTTCCTTTTTTTTTTTTGTTTGCGATGTGAAAAGGCAAAGAAACAAAAAAGAAGTGTCGAAAAAGAATCAACGTTGTAATTAATCAAATGGATTTTAGTAAAATCGATTGCGAAGAACATTTTACGTCGACATTAAATTCGTACAGGAACAGTCGATGTCGACACATCGAGGGGAGATTTAAAAAAGGAGAAATTTCAAGATCCTTCGTCATTTGCGTGTTGCCTCATTAGTAAATCCGATCAAGGATTTATTAAGAAGAGAATCGCGGTTTATAGATCCTTTTTGCTCCTTACAATCTTCTTCCTTCATCTTTTTCCCATACCGCGGATATCTTTCCTTCGACTTCGACTTCTTCTTTTTCCTTTGTTTTTTTCTTTTTCTGCTTTTTCTTTTTTCTTTTTTTTTTCATTTTTTTGGGTCTCTTCTCAAACGGTGATCACGGATTCTTAGGTTTGTGACTATCGGCCGTGAAGACAACGACGACGACGAGTTCCCCCTTCGATCTCTCGTTTTTCTCCAATTAGAGAAAGAGAAAGAGAGAGAGAGAGAAGGAGAGAAGAGAAGATATCATGAGAAAAAAAGAGAGAGAGAGAGAGAGAGAGAGAGAGAGTGAGTTCCACTCAGGAACGAATCTCCGAGGAGAAACCATTAAAGAGAGATTTTAACGTCCGTTAAGGATTCGCGAGAGGGCAAAGGTGCGCGAACCGGCTTACCTCGCACACCGAGAAAATTCGCCTACCAAACGTCTCTCTCTCTCTCTCTCTCTCTCTCTCTCTCTCTCTCTTTCTCTCTCTATCTATCTATCTTTCACTCTCACTCTCTTTTATATCCTTTAAGAAGAATAAGAAAGAAAGAGAAAGATAGACAGTAACAGAAGCAGAAAAAGAGAAAGAGAGATAGAGAGAGAAAAAGAGTGAGAGAGAGAGAGAGGATTAGTAAGTACTCTGGTGGGCAATAAATGAAAGCACAAGTTCTTTGATATTACTGGAACTTAAAGATAGATAATATGTAAAAAAGAAAAGAGAGTTTGCGTATATGTGTGAGCCCACGGGCGAGAGAGAGAGAGAGAGAGAGAGAGAGAGAGAGAGAGAAAAAGAAGAAGAAGAAAAAAATAAGAGAAAAAGAAAAAGAGAAGTTTGCGAGTGGTCGGACAAGCTTATTCAAAGAATATCGGTCTTCGTTCGAAGCTACGGGGACGGACGAATTTACGCGCGGTTTCTCATGGTGACGGGGTTTACGGTTTCGAGTCTCTTGGACTCTCGCTTCGCAACGCTCGCGATTATCTCGAGGATCGCGAAGAAACCGTTCTCCAAGAGTTCCACCTTTCTATGTATATATCTACACATACGTAAGTATATAAATATATATATATATATATATATATATATATATGTATATGTAGATATGTATGTATAAGTATCAGGCCGAAACGAAAGCTCGCGAGCATTGCAACTCGAACGTGTTGTACCATCGGATCCGTTTCTTTCTCTCTCTCTCTCTCTCTCTCTCCCTCTCGCTTTTTCTCTTTTTCTCTCTTTTTTCTCTCTTTTTTCTCTCTCTCTCTCTCTCTCTTTCTTTCTTTCTCTCTCTGTTTCTCTTAAGTCTTCTCGTAGCAGCGCCATCGAATTACCTTTAACAGCTTCGAGGTGCACGTGCAGGACATTCAATTCCGTTCGCCTGGTTATATCTCGAAGACGATCGTAAATACGGCTGCGTCTCTCAACCTCGAACGTTCTCGTAATCGAGAGTTCGAAGGAGCGAGAGTTCCACTTTCAGGAGTTTTGCACGTATGTATGTATGTATATACATTGGTACATACTTATGTACATATATACGTCCTCTTCCACGTCACTGGAAGAGTGCGTACCAAAAAAAACGTCCGACGTTCGTCCGTAAAAAAATTGAGAGAAAGAGAGAGAGAGAGAGAGAGAGAGAGAGAGAGAGAGAGAGAGAGAGAGAGAGAGAGAGAGAGAGAGAGAGAGAGGGTAGGGGAACCATTTTGAACGTTTCGTTACGTCCGATAAATCCACGTAAAATTTATTTCACTCAAGCTCGATTCTTATCTTCGATTCATCGACTCTACTTATGTATCCATCTCTCTCTCTCTCTCTCTCTCTCTCTCTCTCTCTTATTTTCTCTCTTTCTCTCTTTCTTTTTTCTTTTCTCCTTTCTAAAGAACGAAATTAAAAAGAATTAATTCTTCGATCGATTTTAATGCGAATGAATATTGCAAGGCAAACTACTGTTGAAATCATTTATCAATTACTATATACGTAGTTACTTATATGCTCGATAATATATGATCGATAGATCGATCGATCGATCGATCGATCGATCGAGAAGGAAAAGATCACGGTGAGCCACGGAGATAGTACGAAAGAAAAAGGTGACTTTCGACGGGACGACGAGACCTTGAACCGCAAGACCCTATGTTGAGATATCGATCGGCTTGCCCTGTCCTGGATTTCGAAAATCCAAACATTTTATAGAGATTAATATGCACGGTATAGCGAACGAGGACGACTTACCAAATACTTGAGATTTAAATGAACGTTGTTATTTCAAACGCCAACTTCGTATTTTCTTTTATAAAAGGATTTGAATTTTCCTCTTGATTTTTTACTTGCTTTTTGTTAGTTTTTATTTGTACGTTTCTCTGTATATGTGTGTGTGCGTGCGTATGTATGTATGTATTTATGCGCATGCGTACAATCCATTTTTACAAATTTCTCTTACTCCTAATAATTCAATCTATTTATATTTTAAATCGCTAAATTAACTAACGTATTAGGAATAATATTAATTAACGTTTGATATAAATTTTTTAAAGCGTCGGAATTGAAGCTTTTTCCATTTAAATTAATGTCTTAATAGTCGTGTTTCTTTTAGAAGAAAAAAATTTGTTTTCTTTTTTCTTTTTTTTTTCTTTTTTTTGTTTTCTTTTTCTTTTTTTTTTTTCTTTTTTTTTTCCAAAAATACTAAAAATCTTTCGTTTATGCTGATTAAAATGAAATTGATGTTAATTATACTATTCTAAAAGTGCTGATCAAAACCTTTTTCAAGGAAATTCATTCGAGAGATATACCTCGTGTATTTTCGTAAAACCGATTAAGCTGAGAGAGAGAGAGAGAAAGAAAGAGAGAGAGAGAGAGAGAGAGAGAGAGAGAGAGAGAGAAAGAGTATAGCGTGGGCTGTAAAAGAGCCACGCAGATGTCTCGTTAGCGTCGAAAGGAGCCTTTCGTTGAGCCACGCCAATAATCGTTTTTCCTTTACTCATTCTTGGTTATGAATAATAATAAACTGGCTAACGAAGTGACCGTCCTAGACGAGTGGATAACCAGAGATGGATATTTAAGATCCGTCCTTTTTAAAATCTCCTTTTTTCTTTTCCTTTTTTTTCTTTTCTCCTTCTTCTTCTTTTTTATCCTCCTCTTCTTCATTCTTCTTCTTCTTCTTCTTATATACGAGTAAATATTGCGTGTCGTAGCCAATAAATGATGTCAACATTTTTAATATCGGATGAAGCGAAAGATTAGTTAGACTGATTTTTTTTAAAAAACAATTAGACTTTTTTCAAAGTTGCCTTCGTTCGTTCGTTGAAAGAATTCTTTTTTTTTTTCTTTGTTTGCTTCTTCTTCTTCTTCTTCTTCTCTTCAAATTGGTAAATGTTAAATTCCAAGAGAACGCGTAAGAAAAGAATTGACCTAAAAACTGACGAAAAGTAATTTTACAGGGACATCTTTTTTTCGTCATTTCATTAAAAAAAATCATTTATTTTTACGTCGCTCCTTGGCCAATTCGAAATTTCATTTAACCTTTTTTTTTTTCTTCTCTTTTCCTTTTCTTCTCTTTTCCTTTTCTCTTTTTTTTTTTCTTTTTTTATGTTTCTTCTTCCTTTCATCTCTTTATCTCACAATAACTGACTGAAAGTCATTGAAAGATCGTGAAATTTTATCGGCCGATCTTTTTTATGGTTTCTAGTAGAAATTGATTCCTCGGGAGTTCGGCTCGGCTTTGATTTTTGGGTGGTCTTAACTTCGGAATGATCGTTACCAAAGTTAGCCGCATTTTTGACACCTGCTTACCCAGGCCAATCGTAAAACTTTGCCGATTCGTTTGAAATTTTCGTCACGAAGATCGTTCATATATCGTCTGTTTATGCGTCGTAAAAAATTCCAAATTGTAACAGTCCATTAATATTGGTCTATCTTTATTTCTATTATTTTCATTTATACGCGATATCAATTGTTTATCTATTTATTTATTTACTTATTTATTTATTTTTTTTATTTATTAATAATTGTACATTCATTAAGAATTCTTCATTTTATTTCCTTACTTTTTCAATACCTTTACATATAACTTTATCATTTTATATAACTTTTTACAGTTAATTGTTTCTTAAATATTTCATATGTCATTCTTTTTAATTATTTAATTTTCATTTTTTCTTTATATATATATATATATATATAATTCTTTCACACAAGTTATGTAAATCGTTTATGTTAACTATTGTAAAAAAAAATAAAAAAGAATGAGAAGAACAATGGATTATCTATTTAAATGATAATCGAAAGAAATAATAATATGTTTTAATGAAACGTTTAAGAATGATAATTAATATGCAATTTTTATAATATTGTACAATTTTACGACAAAAATTAATTCACTATAGTATTACGAAAATATTTTTAAACCATTCTTCTCACACAATAAAAATGCATATTATTATTAATAAATGTAATTATTTTATATAATTTATTTTACAATTATATATTCATACTGATGAGAATATTTCAATTAATTCTAAAACGCAATATAACTTGCAATGTAACATATATCAAATACGAAATACGTATTATTTAATAACAATTATCTCAATGACCTTCAGAAGAATATTTTAAAACAAT
>NC_062201.1:1214072-1216572 GCF_912470025.1 Vespa velutina
GAGGATTCTCGATCGAATCCAAATAAAATCGATCATTTTTAATTTGCCTTCGTTTCTTTTTTTTTTTTTTTTATTTCTTTTCATACACACACACACACACACACACACACATATATATATATATATATATATATATATATATTTCATGAGATTTTATTCAACGATCGTAAGATTTGAGATTTTGCGTAACGTCGAATTTATAAGAAAAAAAATAAATTTTTTTGTTCACTTACATCATCTTTCGACAAATTGTTTATTACTATTGATTGAGCCGAAATAATTATTTACGCTCATTATGGAACGAGAAAAAGAGAAAGAAAATGAAAAAAAAAAAAGAACAAAAAAGAAAAAAGAAAAACAAAGAATAAAAAGAATTGTTAATCTTGTACGAATCTTACGTTAAAGCTTGATAATCCAATGAATAATTAATTAATCGATCAACTGATATTATATGTACACAGAAACTTTTGATTCTTAATCATCTGGATCATCAACTTGTGTACGTGTACTGGTTGTATCATATATGCGTATGTGTTGTCATGCATATATATGGGTTATCATATATGTGTATATATATATATATATATATATATATATATATATATATATAAATAAAATTTTTTTTTTTATTATTATTAAAAAGATCATTATAATTCTCAATTCAACGCTTTCGAAGATTAATTAATTAATTCAAACATGATGAATCTCGATCTCGATTAATTTTTAAGATCTGTCATCGATGAAATTTTATCTCTTTTCCATAACACCCCCCTTCCCTTCCTCCCTTCATCTCTTCATCGATCAGAAAAGAAGATAAGAAACACATAGGAATCAAATTTGCGCACAAAGTATAATAATTAAATTAATTTATCCTAATCATTACAATGTCATTTATAGATTATTGTATAAAATTTATTAATCATCATTATTAGATATCTAATGTTAAATAACGAAATAGAAAGAAAAATAAAAAATAATTAAATTAAATGATCTTTTCTTTAATATTCCTTTTATTCACCCGTCGCCTCCTCCCCCCCCCCCTTCCCCACTCCCACCGATTAATCATCAAAATATTACGAGGATGTTTAATTATCATTAACAATGAATAAACAGATAATAATTAGTAATTAAATAGCTATTATGAATTAACGAAGATTTTATTTGTTATCAATGCGTACGTATTATTTTTTATTAGGATGCAAAACAATATCGTGTCTGATCAGTTAATCGAAGACAATCAAACCACCTACACACTCACATGCACATCCCTTTGCCCTTCCCATTACAAGTCCCAACTATTGTCCGAGAAATTCGTTGACGGAAAATACGCGAATAAGACGAACATAGCCGGCAAAGCAACGACGAAAATTTTCGATGAGATCACCGACCCCTTCGGGGGCCGTCGAAATTAGAAAACCACCGGCACGGTGCAACAACTTCGAAAGGCTCCATTCGGGCGTGATTTACCTCTAACGTCGGAGAGCATCCTTGTATTTTCGAGGACGAGGTTTGAGGGGAAGAAAGAGATAGAGATAGAGAAAGAAAGAGAGAGAGAGAGAAAGAGAGAGAGAGAGAGAGAGGGAGAGAGAGATAGAGGAAAGAGGAAAAGATGGAATAGGATGAGGAATACGGGGTTTGAAGGGGTGCACGGGTAGGATGAGGCTTTAAGGAGGAGGAAAGGAAGTGGGAAGGGGGAAAGCGAATCGCGATTAGCCTCGCCCGAGGATTCTACGTCACGGTTCGATGGTTACACCTGTCTCCCCCCATCCCAACCTTCCCTCCCTTCTTACCGGCTCCTCCCCAACTACGTCCTCGAAAACATCTTTACTATTCGAGAGAGAAGAAGACATTTTTTTTTTCTAACGCAGCTTAAAAGAAAATCATGCCGATTTCCTCATATGCGAGTATGTATTAATAATAGTTATAATAATAATAATAATAATAATAATAATAATAATAATAATAATAATAATAATAATAATAACAATAATAATGATAATAATAATAATAATAATAACAGTAATGACAATAATAATAATAATAGTAATAATTAATGATGATGATGGTAACATTAGTAATAATAACAATAATAACCATAATAATAATAATAATATTAATAATAATAATAATATTAGTGATAATATTAATGATAATAATAATAGTAATAATAAAAAATCACTATCATAAGAATATAATATAAGTATATATGTATATAAATGTAAAAATAAAAATAATAATAATAATAATAATAATAATAATAATAAAAATAAATGGAAAAAAAAAGAATAGGGAAATACGTTCTTCCTCGTTAGAGGAAGGAATAAGTAAAAAGGAAAAAAGAAAAAGAAAGAGAGGGATGAAAAAGGAAACAAATAAAACAAATAGAAAGAACGAGGTTCGCACACTAATTTTCGTACGAGGAAACGCGACGCACGCGGAAACTTGTACAAACGCAAGACTCGTTCGTGCGTAAACTTTCCGATGAGAAAATGAAAGAGAA
>NC_062201.1:1221572-1224072 GCF_912470025.1 Vespa velutina
CGTTTGAAAATCAACGTTAATTATTTTTTTTTCCTTCTCTTTTTTTTCTTTTTTTTTTTTTCTTTCTTTCTTTTAATATTCTTTGTCATTGTTATTTTGCGAACGAAATGTAATAACTACGTTTCGATCAATAATAACGTAGATCATTTTCGAATGGATCATTGAAAAACATATTATTAGGATTCGAATTATATCGGAATATTTCGTATTAGAAGTAATTTATAGATTATGTATACTCGTTATCAACTGTAATATATGATTAATCAAACATCAGAGTGATTGATAAAGAAATATATATCTTCGTCTTCGAATCTTTTACACAAATTCACTTAGATAATAATATATGTATTGTGTTGAACTTAGCGAATTTGCGTTTGAAGAATTTCGTTCAATACTTTCGTATGAATTGATTAAAATAAATATTCTATATACTATATTTACAGATATGTGTATATATATATATGTGTTTGTGTGTGTGTGTGTGTGTGTGTGTATAATCATCAAATTGCAGAAGACGTTCTATAAAATGACGATATAACTTGGGATATGTAATTTGAAAAGATTCTCAGCAAATACTAACTCAAACTATTTTAGACCATCAAACGATTCAATTACGGATGCGATAAATCATCCCTCCTAAAAAAAGGAAGAAAAAAACTGTCTTACCCTCATACACTATTTCTAAGAAAGATCCTATGACGCGTGCATGTGATAGTGCATGGTCGTAAAAACCTATCTGGAAACGCTGACTCGATTGAGGAGAGACATAGAATAGTCGAGAGTTTCTAAAATTCCAGGCCAAAAATTCGAGAACCCAAGGGTATCCTTCATCTTAACAAAAAAAAAAGAAAAAAAAAAAAAAATTAAAAAAAAAGAAAAAAATAGGTATTTCCGTTTTATTGTCAAAATTTCCCATGAAACACGAACAATTCCTAAACACATCTCATTTCAATCTATTCTCTCACTATTAATTTTTATTCCATTTAGCTTTTCGAAAACGAATTTACGCTTTGAAATTATTTTGTTTTTTTTTTGTTTTTTATTTCTGGGTTTGAACGATATTGAATCGTACGTTCAATTTTTCCCGAAGTGTGATTTCGATTTAATTGGAAACGCGGATATTTTTTTTTCTTTTTTTTTTTTTTTTTGGTTTTTTTTTTATAAACACAAACGGGGAAAGTTTGAAAAATTTTGTCGAATGATCCAAAATTAATCATGTTCGAGAGTAGAGAGAAAAAACAGAGTTTTCAATAAAATAAATAAATAAATATATATATATATATATATATATGTATATATTCAACGATATCATTTAATATACTTTTCGTTTCGTATAAATGTAGATGAAATTGTTATTATTATTAATATAAGTAAATCATTATTATTATTATTATTATTATTATTATTATTATTATTATTATTATTATTATTATAAGATAGATAAATACTAAAATTATTATTTTATGAAGTAAATATTATCATTATAAGAGAAATTTGTTTAAATGAGGATAATATATACGTATAATAAAAAAGCATTATGATAATATTTTAAACAAAATTTGTCAAGAAAAAAAAGAAAAAAAAATAAGGAAAGGAATAAAGCGAAACTAAATTATTTTCACACGTCGTTAAATATTACACAATTGAATAAAATATTAAATCAAATAAATAAATAATAAAAAAATCTTAACATAATTTATACGTAACATACACGACACACGTGCGCACACACACACACACACAGACATATATATATATATATATATATATATATTTACAAGAGATATTTTTTTATAAATTTTACCTCACCCATAATATGTGATATATAACGTTGCCACGAGAAACGTTCATTTATCCCGCTAATCGGTATCCAGCACGTAAGAGTAAAAAGTTTGAAATGTTGCATCCTTTATCCGTACGAGCACGCTTTAGTTCTTAATCAAGCAAATGCGCTTATCGCATAGTACGCGTCGGACCGGCATACGCTTTGCGAATTTAATTAAGCGGAGTAACACGAAGCGGCGACGGGTTCGCGCGTCACGCTGAGACAGCGCGTTTACGAGTTTCGCGGACGACGAGCCGCGTGGAAAATTAATATACGTCGCTCTATCTCCCGTTTAAATAATTAAGTACGAGAACGTGTTCGTTCTCGAAGGGATTTCTCTCTCTTTCTCTCTCTCTCTCTCTCTCTCTCTCTCTCTTTCTCTCTTTCCTTTCTCTCTCTTTCTTCTCTCTCTCTCTCTCTTTCTCTCTCTTTCTCTCTCTTTCTTTGTCTCTCTCTCTCTCTCTCTCTCTCTGTCTCGCTCACTCGGAAGCCACAATTTTCCCCATTTTACACGAGCTTTTCGTACGCTACGAAACACATTTCCCAAATCGTTTTTGCGCGTCCCCATTGGAAGATTAACTTCTCGAATATGTCACGTATATAACTTGAAAAATTTACATACTCAATATACACCTTGGAAAAGGGGGAAAGGGGGATTATTTTTTTTACGCGATA
>NC_062201.1:1231572-1249072 GCF_912470025.1 Vespa velutina
CTCTCTCTCTCTCTCTCTTTATTTCTTTCTATCTCGTCAGAACTCTATGACAAATCGGTAACCTCCTAAAATTTCGCCAGCCGCGGAGCCAGTTAACGCCACCCAAGAGGGATGATCCATCTTTCAGGCTTTAATTAAACGTGCCATTTAACTGAATTTATAAACCTCTCGGGGGTTTAAAGGGAGAATTCAAAATGGGAAAACACAGGCACGCACGCAAGCATTCATGCACGCACGCACGCACGCACGCACGCACGCACGCACGCACGCACGCACATACAAACAAACAAACACGCACATTTTTCGTCGTCGTGAGCAAAAGGCAATCACTACATTTATTTGTTAATTACAATATAAAAATAAATATAAAACGAATGATGCGAATGAATGTTTTTCTTTTTCTTCTTGTCCTTTTTTTTCTTTTCTTTTCTTTTTTTTTTTCATACTATCACCAATGCAAATTCATTTCGTTCGAACGATACGATCGAATCCAATCGATATCTTTTTAATTCGTACGTATCAATCGATATCTTTTTAATTTGAACGAAAAATCGTTCTTGCATTAAATCTTCTCCTTCTTGTTCTTGTTCTTCTTCTTTTTCTTGTTCTTCTTCTTTGAGGACGCATTAAAATGTCGACCTGAGTTACTTGTTCAAAATGTAGTAACGCGTTACAAACCTATGTATATAATAACTATGTACGTAGTAGTATGCATATAATCCGCCCATGTATACTTGTAAATCGAGTTACTTTGACGTGCGTGCGCGTACGCGCGCGCGCGCGCGAACGCGCGAACGCTCGCGTTAATTAAGTCACCATTCGCTTCCTGCTTCTCTTCTTCGTCGTTTAAATAGAGTAATGATATTCGAGAGGGCCGACGTGCGACGGTAATTACGATCAAGAACCTGTTTTCTAACTACCGTTTAAAGCTATTCCTCCTTTCCAAGCGTATCTCTTCTCACGCGCAGCTTTTCGACGTTTTCTCCTTTTTTTTTTCTCCCTCTCTCTCTTTTCTTTTCTTTTTTTTTTCTCTCTCTCTCTCTCTCTCTCTCTTTCTCTTGGTTTTTCTTTCTTTTTTTTTTCTTTTTTTTTTTTGTTTTGTTTTGTTTTTTTTTTTTTTGTTAACACGTCGATCAGATAACTTTGCAAATCTCTTTCTCTTTCTTTCTCTTTGTCTACCTTTTTCTTCTCTTTCTATAAATAATTTACATCTTAAAATCTAATACACTATGTTCTATCACGAATTACGAATTTATATAAGAGAAAATTAATGCGATAATATTATGTAGAATTAAAGTCGACAAATTAATCGATACTTCGAACTTTGAAATTATTACACAATCATTTATAGTATATATTTATGTTTGATTAAGTTTTCTGTTTTGTTTTTATTTCTTTTCTTTTTTTTTTTTTTTTTTTTTTTTTTTTTTTTTTTTTTTTTTTTTTTTTTTTGACAAAAAATCAATTCTTCGCTCGTCAATCGCGGAAGATTCATTTTTTGTCAGATAAAAAAGAACAAAAAGGAAAAGCAATGGATAAGTTCTGTTTGACATAGTATATTTATATTATACTTATTCCATAACATTCTGAGAATATAAATATATGTATATTACGTATATACATATTTTTGATCTATAATAATATTATCGTTAGATAATATCTCTTTATTTATATTAAAAGATTGATCGACATGCGATCAATCGAATGCATTTTATGCTTATGATAATAATAATAAAAAAAAAAAAAGAGAGAGAGCAAATATCATAAACGCATAATATGATACTTTTGTTAATTACAATAAACCACAATCTTGAATAATAACGTATACACTCGCAAATAAATAAATATGTTCTATATAAATTTATCAAGGATCATAATTGAATTATTATTCTCGCTGTAATGTGACCCTTCGAAATATCCCATAAGAAAGACTCGAGAAATGATTAAGAAACTTTTCGCCTTCTAATATCTTAGCGATTATCTTAGCGATCAAAAAAGAAACAAAAAAGAAAGAAAGAAAAAAAGAACAAAAAGAAGAAAGAAAGAAAAGACAGGAAAAAGAGAGAGAGAGAGAGAGAGAAAGGGGAAAAAAAAACAGGAAAAAGAAAGAAAGAAATAAGAAGAGACAAGAAAAAGAACAAACAAATCGTTCGAATCGTACCTTTACGTTTATTTTTGTGAGATAAACGTTAAAATAATTGACCAACAAAAAAAATATTTACTTCGAGTTTTAAGAGATTTTGATTATCCTATAAAATGTTATACACGAAGGACGAAGACGTCACGAAATGAACGTCGAAACGGGTGTGCCGGCACGTTACTTACAATATTTTTACACACGAATAGAATCCAAAGAAGAGAAGAAGAGAGGAAAGAGAGAAAGAGAGAAAGAGAGAAAGAGAGAGAGAGAGAGAGAGAGAGAGAAAGATGTAATAGGAGAGAAGTAGGAGGAGGAGGATTTAGAAACAGGCCTTTTTATCGTGAGCTCAGAGGGCGAAAGACCGTGAGCGGTGTTCGTTATCCATGGGCGCTGCCGCGGCTGTCGCAAACCGGGCTTGCAATTCGTTCGTTCCTCTGGTATAAGGGCTAAGCGCATTGTTTGACCGCGCTGCAGCGAACCTCGCGGAAATTACCTCCGTAATTAAAAGAATATTCCAACCCCTTGCTCGTTGCGGGTGCAAAGGGTGCCAAGCTTCCTTTTCCCTCATTCTCTCTTTCTCGTTCTCTCTCTCTCTCTCTCTCTCTCTCTCTCTCTTTCTCTCTGTTTTATATTACACATTCACTTACTCTCTCTTTTACGTATGTACGCGTTCTCTATCTCTCTAACTAACTAACGCACAAATATATATGCACACATATATGTACACTCTCTTTCTCTAATATACGCATATATGTAATCTTTCCTTCTCTCTCTCTCTCTCTCTCTCTCTCTCTCTCTCTTGCTTCCTCTATCTTTCTCTCTATCTTGCTTGCTCGTGAACTTCGATGGAAACCCTTTCGACGAGTAACAACCCCTGCTCGTACTACCCTGGGAAGCTACATCTGCTGCTACCCTGAAAGTCGAGGGTCCAATAGTGAAAGAGAAAGAGAGAGAGAGAGAGAGAGAGAGAGAGAGAGAGAGAGAGAAAGAGAGCGAGTGACTGAGTGAGTGAGTGAGTGAGTGAGTGAGTGAATGAGTGAGTGGAAGGAAAGAGTAAAGAGAAAAAAGCTGCCTCGTGAGCTCTTTCATTCGGAAGGGGTCAAAAGGTGAAGGAGGATGAGGTGAGAGCAAGCGAGCGAGCTAGTGAGAGAGAGAAAAAGACAGAGAGAGAAAGAGAGAGAGAGAGAGAGAGAGAATAAGAGAGGAAAGGAGAGATGAGGGAGATGAGAAAGATCGGGTGCAAAGCAGTAGAGATTAAAAAAGCAAGCGCGTACTATACACGCAGCATGGTTAATAACGACAGTGAAAACGCTTCTATGTTGAATCGGGCTTGTCAACCCGTAGTACAAATTCGAAGTGTCATTACCGGCCCATCTTTGCCTCATCTTACGGATGCCTGCTCGTACAAACTCCTCGCTCGTGACGTGCATTTTTACAATGAACCTTTCTAATTAAGCTCACTCTACATCTTGTTTATGTATGTGTGTGTGTGTGTGTGCGTGCGTGCGTGTGTTATTTTTTTTTAATACACAGATATATATATTTGTGCAAGAATGAAGGTATTTGTATGGTTATTTCTCTTTCTTTTTATTTCTTTCTTTCTGTCTTTTTTTTTTTTTTTTTTTTTTTTTTTTTTTTTTTCTTTTTGTTTTACATATCTATATACGTACACTTTTACGTATAACTCTCCCTATATCTGACAGAATTGTTATTTTTTATCACACAATTAAAGAAAAAATTGTATTATGTTAATAATGATATCTATTCATAACAATATGTGAATACTCTTTTCAGACGAGCATTTTCTCGTTTAAATTAATACGTTCATCCAATTTATCATTATTATTATTATTATAATTATTATTGTTGTTATTGTTGTTGGTGTTGTTTTTTTTTTTTTTTTATATTTATTTTCGACACTAAAAATCTAAAATAATAAATATATTATCATTGATTTATTTTCATTATAGCTTATAGTTCGCAGATTTTGAAATGTCGATTAATAACTTATTGTTATCGTGTTGTAATTTTGTTTATATAAATTATTATCTTTATTTGATCTATATTATTATATTTTTGATATTGAGTATTTGTATTTTTGTTTATATCAATTAATATATTTATCTAATATATTTTAATATACACATACACACACACACACACACACACACACACATACACATATTTGGCATACAGATATATTAATTATCATTTTTTATTTTCAATTGTATAATTTATTACTTACAGAAATTTTTGAAATATCATTCAATCTACATTATTTATTTATACTAATGTATATTACAAAGTTCATTAAAGCGTTTAGAAAAGAAAAAAAAAAAAAAGAAAAAAAAAAAAAAGAAATCCTTACGAGATACACGATATTTAAATTTCTTCTCGATAATCCTTAAATAAAAAAGAAATTTTTCAAAGATTTATTTTACAAGCATCGTATAACTTTTAAAATGCTTATATGGCGTTTGAAAAATTTCATTTCTCTCGACTGTCTGTCGATTCATTTTTTCAGAAAGAAAATAGATTATAGAGATAGAGATAGAGATATAGACGGAGATAAAAAGAGATTAATGATCAACGTCCATAGAAAAATTCTCTTCAATGTTGGATTATTCGTCAAATGAAATTCTTGATGAATGCGAACGTCAATGTTATTCGCCGAGATAGGTAATTCAATATTCCGAGGGTAATATAACGCAAACTCGACAGGATTCTGGACAGGGAGGTCAGTTTCCGAAAATTAATTAGATCTCGTCGACGTTCTATGCCCTTAGGCGTCTATCGACGGAACGTAACACACGTTGAAATTGGAGAAAAACGAGGAAAACGAGAGGAAGGGAAGATCAAACGATTCGATGGGATATAACAAAAAAAAAAGAAAAAAAGAAAAAAAAAAGAACGAAACAAAAAAGAACACGAAACAAAATAAAACAAATATATATATATATATATAAGGCACGTGTTATACGATAAAAAAAAAAAAGAGAATGTATAACTTTTTTATTTTCTCTTTTTTTTTTCTTTTTCTTTTTTTCCTTTGCCAAATTGAATAAAATCTATAGTTCTCAATTTCATCTAAATAAATATCTATCCCACATTCACGTATCGTAATCTTTATTACAAGAGATACAAATCGTTCGGAGTTCTCTCTCTCTCTCTCTCTCTCTCTCTCTCTCTCTCTGTCTCTCTCTCTCTTTTCTTCGATATTCATTTTTGGATCCTTCGCAGCATCTGTGACTGCATAAAACACGCAAGATATACACATTTTCTCGTCCTTTCTCGTTTTATGGGGAAGAATCAGTAACAATATCTCTCTACCATAAGCTACAGTCTTCAAGATATATTAAAAAGAATTAAGAAAAAAAAAAAAAAAAAAAAAGAAAAAAAAAATAAACGAAGAAAAGAAAGTAAAAATGTTTAATATAAAGAAGAAATACGATAAATATTCATTATCCAATCTTTGTGATAACGATGACGACGACAATGACGATGACGATGATGATAATGATGATGATAATGATGATGATGATGATAATGATCATTTTTATTATTAACAATTGATCATTATCATCATTATTATTATTATCATTATCATCATCATCATTATTATTATTATTATTATTATTATTATTATTAAAGTACTGTCATTTATTTATTATACAAGTATTGTCATTATTATTATTATGCAAAAGTACTGTCATTTGTCGTTCAACGAACGACCCAATTTTCAATGGTATGACTTAATGCCGTTTACAATATTGCGAGTCGATTCATCAAACGAGATTGTCGAGTCTGTTTAATCCGAAAGAACGAGCATGGCACGATCGATCATTTTGATAAAAGCTGGGGAAAACAATAACGCGTGCATTCTCGTCTCGAATAAGTTTTTTTTTAAAAACGTAATCGAATATTTCTAAAATAATCAGTATTTAGAAAAAAAAAAAGAAAAAGAAAACAAGAAAAGAAAGATGGTAGGAGTGAGGGGAGACTGCAAAAGGAAGGATAAGAAGACACTGAACGTATTACACTTTTACAATTATCATTAGTCAAAATTATCATTTGAAATATATAACTTTTATAGTTATATTTTTAGTTATATTTTTTTATTCGGGTTTTTAAGTACAACCCAACTTTTTGTAATTTTTTTTTCCTGTTATCTTTATGGTTTCATATATATATATATATATATATATATATATATATATATATATATATCTGATATAATTTATTAAAAAGATTTTAATAAAAATATACCTATGTATAATGCATGAATGAATAAAGAACGTCTTAAGGTAAATTTATTTTTAATTGGAATGAAAAAAAGGAGAAAAAAAAATATATTATAAAAATATATAATATAAAATCATATTATATATATATATATATATATATATATATATATATATAGATTATTGTCGACTATATATAAACAACATGCTATAAAATTACATGTATTGTATCATAATTATTTTTTCTTTTTCTTTGTCGTTTTTTTTATTCCTATCTTATTATAAAAAAATTTATTATACTGTACGTACGAATAGGTATATAATACGTGTATATAAATGTTTTCCTTTTGTTTTGTTTTTTTTTCCTTTTTTTTATTTTTTTTATTTTTTTCTTTTTTTTTGAATTTTCTTTACCATCGGATATGTTTCGTGGTAATGTAATGAAAAAAACAAAAAAAAAAAAAAAAGAACAAAAAGAAAAACAAAAAAAAAGAAAAACAAAAGAAAAAAGAATGAATTAGTCAAACTTCAAAATTGACAAATTTGAGATCAATTTGGTTATCAATAATTTGTCAAATTCCTTCAACTTGACGAATCGAAAACAATAAAGAACAGATATTTGCTCATCCCTTTTAAAAAGTGTATTCGATAATGACCGGTATTCTTCGATAAAGGCACAATGACGCAAGGGTGTTTCATTCTCATCGGGATCGCGGCGGGTTTAATCGGATTATGTCGAAACCGTAAGATATATGACCCTCGTATACGATTCAATTTCTGTCCATAAATTTTATCCGCTCGATTTAAATGGCACGCACGCGAGTACGAGCTTCACTGAAGTACCCAGAATCCCGTAGGAGAAAATATCGTTCTCTCTCTCTCTCTCTCTCTCTCTCTCTCTCTCTCTCTCTCTTTCTCTCTCTCTCTCTCTCTCTCTTTCCCTCTCTCTTTCTTTCTCTTTATCTCCTCTCTCTTTCTCTTTTTCTCTTTCTCGGCACATATGCGAAAGATGTGCCGTCTTTTCTCGGTTGAACGCCGAAAGAAGAAGAAAAAAAAAAAAAAAAGCAAAAAACGTCTTCGTGAAACTTGCCAAAATAGAAAAATGTATGAAGTATATACTTGCCAAATGGAATAAGAGATCGCTCTCTGTACAGTGGAATTGACTTTCTAATGAGAGAAAGAGAGAGAGAGAGAGTTTCGTAAGCCAACATTTCATTCTTCCCCAACATCCTTTTTATCACTTTTTATCGAATGTATCGAGAAAGGGGGCGGACTCAAGGATACCTATCTTCTTGATTATATTATATGTCCGAATGGATTGAAATTAACTATTCCTAAACTTTTTACATCCTTTGTCGTTGAGAACGAATAAAACATTTAAAAGATATAATTTATTTTAATCTACGATATATACATATATATATATATGTGTGTGTGTGTATACATAATTTTGTTTTACGATTCTCTATTCTTGATTATATAAAGAAACAGAAAAAGTATTTGTTCTTTTTCTTTTTTTTTCTTTTCTTAAATTCCTATTAAAAATCACGTTCTTATAAACGCAAATATATATATATACATTATTTTTTTGTATCACGATCGTATAATATTATGGAACATATCTCTTGTATTAATTATTATTAAAAATTAAATGTTAAAAATTAAAAATAAGAAAGAATTAATCGGCCGTCATTGTTTACGTCCGAATAATAACGAAGAAGATAAACACACACATATATATATATATTGTATATGAGGAAAGAAAAAAAAAAAAAATATATATATATATATATAGAGAGAGAGAGAGAGAGAGAGATAATTATAATAAAAAATCCTCCGTCGAAGTAATAATTGCGTAGGTCCGAACTATTATTTTTTCCAACGATTGAAGTTTGAAAAAAAAAAAAAAAAAAAAAAGAAAAAAAAAAGGAGAAAAAGAAGGAAAAGGAAAAAAAAAAAGGAGAAAGAAAGGAAACAAAAATGAAAGAAAAGAAAAGAATTTTTTATATAGTCCTTGATACCATTTTCAAACCTGTCAGAAAGTGAGATCTTCGTGAAATGTCAACGCCATAGTTAATTTGTGTAACATGTTCACAGTACGGATCTGTGTACTACCTCGTGATGGAACTTGCAACCGGTGGCGACCTGTGCACCCATATTAAGCAACAACCAAGCGGCATGCTCGATGAGATGACCGCCAAGCTCTACACCAGACAGCTGGTCGGTGCGTTGAAACACATGCACTCCAGGGGAATCGTTCATCGGTGAGTCGGCAAAGAGAATTATTTATCTTCTAGCAACGTTATATCTACGTTATATACGTATTCATATATCTATATGTATATGTATATGTATATTCCCATCCTCAAATCATAATCCCGTTTTGATGTACCACCGTTACTCCTCGTCTATCCTATTTCGAGTTACTGATCAAATATTTAATTCTTCGGTCTGACGCATCGTCTAGCCTTTTCCATGTACCTGTATACGTATACATATATATATATGTATGTATGTATGTATGTATGTATGTATGTATGTATGTATGTATGTGTATGTATATGTGTATGTGTGTATATACGTATGTATGTATGCATGTATGTGTATGTATATGTGTATGTGTATATGTATGTATGTATCCATCATCGATCTATGTTCTCCTCGTATTTTCATATATCATTCATATAGGAATATATTTAAAAATAAAAGATTTTTATATTTTCTTTCATTTCTTTTTTCTTTCTTCATTAAATTATTAAATATTAATAAACTGGACATCGTAATTATAAAGAAGAAATTGTATACGTATATATTTATATAATCTTTCATTCCCATCGTAAGTTTAATTTAAACTGTTTAAAAGAAATTTTCTTTTATATTTTTTTCATAATAATAATAATAATAATTTAAATTATTATTATTATTATTATTATTATAAAAAGTTATAAGAGAGAAAATATAACGTAATTTCTTAATATCAAAATCCAATGTGTTCTATTTTCAATTATGAAAAATATTAAAGATCGATGAATATGTATTATAAAGTTAATCGAAATTTTATAGATATATCAAATAAAAATAATTATAAAACTAAATAATAATAATAATAATAATAATAATAATAATAATAATAAAAAGTTATACGAGATATTATAAAGAAAAATCGTAATATATTAAATATTGCAAGAAAAAAAAAATTGAAATTTTAATAAAGATATATAATAAATATAATAATAAATATAAATAATAATAATAATATAAAATGATAAGAGACAATGCAAGGTAATATAATATCGAAATGAAATACTTTCTATGTTGAGTTTGGAAATTCAAGAAGAGAGGTAATGTAGTTGACTGTTTATATACACACGTGGGACGGTTACCCACGCAGTGTCAAACAACACCCAGACGAAGGTGTAAACTATGTGTGAGTATAAAAGATGCAACATGAGTTTCATATCTCTCTTGTATATATTTTCAAAACCAACTACATTTTAACGACCATTAATTACGGTACGTGATGCTCTGAGTTTATTACTCTCATCATCTCTCTGAGAAGTAGCATATTCGTTTCCATGAACATAGTTAGTCCTAGTGACACGTAGGAAACGTACGTAATCGGTCATTACCATACTCTAGAACTACTATTTATGTATGTATATATATGCATATATATATATATATATATATATATATATATATATGTGTATATACTTTACGAACAGCTGCCACTCGTCTTGATATCTTCTCTTTTATGACGATCTTTTTATTGAATATTATTAGATAGTAAACGATTTACATGAGAAGAGAGAATTTATCTTATCTATAGTATCGAATGAAATTGAAGGTAGGATTTTTATTTATTTACTTATTTATTTCTTTTTTTTTTCTTTTTTCTTTTTTTTTTTTTCTAACAAGTATAAGAAAAAAAGGGATTGATCAAATTCGTTAATAAAGTCTAATTATTTTATTGATCGTATTTATTAATCAAGTATTTATCGTAAAATGTGATTTTAATCGCGAAATTTTATGCATATTATATCTATTTGAAAAATAATAAATAATTATGTACAAACGTACATCAATTATGAAGAATATGTGAAGATTATATATATATATATATATATATATATATATATATATAATTTTTTTTTCTTGTTTTTCTTTTTCACTTAAATTTGTATACTTTATAAAAACTTTATTAAGATTTTATTTCTAACAAAATTATAAATTATTAATATAATATATTCTCAGGTTAGATCTAAAAAAAGAATCGTTCATTAATTAATAATAAACATTTAATAATCGACATCGTATCCTTGATTTCTTATTATTTTTTATTTGTTGGATTAAAAGAAAAAGGAAAAAAAAAACAAGAAAAACATATGCTTTGCGTATAAAAATCACGTTTAAATATAACATAATTTATATACAATGATCGTTCGACGAGATATTTTCTTCGAAGTTCAAAAGGAAAAGAAGCTACAAAGAGAGAAAGAAAAAGAGGGAGAGAGAGAGAGAGAACAAAAAGAAAGAAAGAAAAAGAAGAAGAAAAAAAAAAAGTAAAAGAATTGACGAAAAAGACGGTAAGAGGGAAATTTTTCAGGGGCGTTTATGAAACACCGGTGAAGGGCTCCAAGTTGTTGCCTTTGCAACGAACGATCCCGTAATAAAGGGAAACACGTGACGCCCGAACGAGGCCGAGAGTTGAACAACGTCGCCGCCGTCGCGCCGTTCAAAAGAGATTTGCGAATATAAAGCAGGCAACACACAATATGCGATACACCCGTCGGTAGTTTGCTTCCGCGTCAAAAGTGCAAACTCTCAATCTCGGATGATGGTGATAGATCGTCTCTCTCACGTTCAAACTCAGTGAGGGTTGTGTGTCAGAGTTTAAGAAAAGAAAAAAAAATTATCGCAAACGATATCGCCCACCTCCCCCTTTCGCCTTCGCCCTCGCCCTTTTCCCTCGACCATCTCCTATCCCTTGCAGTACGTTTTTTATTCGCACGTTTTAGATCGTTTGTAAAAATTATTTTTTAAAAGTAATTACCCCCGTTGGACAGAATAATTATTTACTAATAATATATATTGTGTATATATATATATATATATATACATTTATATTAAATAAAAAATTATTATTAATAAATAATTATTCTTTCCATCCCGATAATCACTTTTTTTAATAATATATATTATGTGTGTGTAAGTGTTTGTATATATATATATATATATATTATTAATAAAATGTATTTGATAATTTTATAATAAAAATATTAATCGCCGATATTAATGATACGAATGATGTAATAAACGAATCATCATAAAATTTATTAAGAATAATATTGATCATAATATGAGTCGCTCTTTTTTTTTGTTATAAATGATAATATAAGTATGTATGTATGTATGTATGTATGTATGTATGTTTTTTTTCGTTTGTATATAAAAATAAGAATTTCAAAACGAAACGTACTATTACGATATTTTTCTCATATTTCTCACTGTGCGATCATCAAAATCGTGATCTCTGTTAGATCACAAAGAATCTCTTCGTATATTTTGCTTTTAATTCACGTTCTTAAAATTAGAAAAATAATCTAGAACGAATATTAATCACGATATTGATCACTTCTGATGTCGAATTTATCGAATGTCGTATTAAAGTAAATTTTGTAAAAAAGAAAAAAAGAAAAGGGAAAAGAATTAAAATCGTTCAAAATAACACTTCATAACCATCGAACTGCATATTATTCGAAAAGAAAAGAAAAGAGAAAAAGATGATGGGATTAAATTTTTTTCAAATAAAAAAAAAAAAAGAAAGAAAGAAAGAAAGAAAAAAGAGAAAAAGCAAAGGAAAAGAAAGAGAAAGCAAAAAGTACGAATTTAATGCGTCGCTGACGTAACGAAAAAAAAAAAAAAAAAAAAAAAGAAATAAAAAAGAAAAAAAGAAAAACAAAAAACAGAAAGAAAGAAAGAAAGGAAAGATAAGGAAAGAAAAATATCTTCTCTATATGACATCATAAATATATAATATCATATATTATAAATATAGGATATTCATTTTATATTATTGTTAAAAAATATAAATAAAAAAGAAATGTTAGAAAATATAAAGAAAAATATAAAGTTTACGTTAATTTGTAATAAAAATTAGTTTTTAATTATTTTCTCACTCGTTTCACTTTTCAAAATCAACGACTCCTTATATATATTTTATATATTTATTTAATTTAATCTGACGATAACTATCACTCTACTGATGAAATCGATTTTATATACGTACTATTATATATCCACACATTTTACTTCCCGAATTACGAAACTCAAAGGAAACATTCTCGGAGTCGTGAAATCGGATATCCTTCGTACGAAATAGAAACGTCCCATGACTACCCTTCAAGGAGTTTCCTCTATATCGCGAAGGACTCGTGTCCGAGTTGATCCAGATTAGAAGGGACCTTTCGATATTTTTCTATTCCTATACAAGAGTATGGCTTTCAAAGAATATATACATATATATATATATATATATATATATATATATATATATTCTATACAGTATCTCTTTCTCTCTTTTTCATCCTTTGTGGTAAGGACCAGTCAGTACCTCTTATGAGGATACGCAGCCAATATCCTGATCCTCGGTAGGCGGATAATTGATCCGTACTTTTCCCTCGTTCGGTTCAGCTTCGTCGTTTTCACGTAGACTGGCGATAATTCTCCTTCTCTCTCTCTTTCTCTCTCTCTCTCTCTCTCTCTCTCTCTGTTCCTCTCTCTTTTTCTCTTTCTCTCTCTCTCTCTTTCTAGTTCTCTCTAATTTTCTCTCTCCCTTTCTTCTTCTATATCTCTATATTTCTCTTCATCTCTCTCTCTCTCTCTCTCTCTCTCTCGCCATCTTTCTTTCTCTATCTATTTCAGTCTCATTCTCTTTCTCTTTATTCGTAAGAACTTCGAGCTATTTTTTTTTTTTTTTCTTTTTTTCGAGAGCATGTAGGAATGATAAAAAAAGTGAAAGAAGAATAGAAACGAAAGAGAGAAGAAAGGGAGAGAAATAAGGAAAATAGGAAGGAAGGATGGAAAGAAGGGAAGAAGAAAAAAAGGGAAAGGTCCTTTGCTCGGCTAAGCCCTCTTCCATCGTAAAGGACCGTACCGAATATCTTGAACCTTTCGTTTTAATTCCAACGAACGCCTCCGGTTTGCTCTTCCATTATTTGTCGGACAAAGCGAACGCTGCTACTCCTCGATGCCCAAGGGTATCAACTTCCGGCGAATCTCGAACGAACCGAGATTACAGTTTTCCGATATATGCTCTCTCTCTCTCTCTCTCTCTCTCTCTCTCTCTCTCTCTCACTCTCACTCTTTCTCACTCTTTCTCTCTTTTTTCTTTTTACTTCTCTCTCTTTCTCTCGTTCTTTCATTCTTTCGGTTTCCTTGCGAGTACAACCGAGAGAAGTTTATCGGGTCTTTATGAACTACAAAAAGGAAGAAGGAGCTCTTTGAGAAAGTGGAAAAGTCGGAAGTTAGCCGAACAAATGTTATAACAGACGTAGTTTTACTTTTCGAGAAAAATTGTTCACGACGATTCCTAAGACTTTTTACATTTTCATTGTACTTACGGGAAAGACGATATAAATCATGGGTTTTTTTCCTTTCTTTCCTTTTACCACTTCTTCTTCTTTTTTTTTTTCTTTTTTTTTTTTTTTTGTTTTTTCTTTTTCAATTTTTTTTTTAATATTATTCTTGCGAAGTGGATTTCTATTTAATGGTACACACACACATATATATATATATATATATATATTCAATACACACATATATATATATATATATATATATATATATATATATGTGTGTATTGAAATTTGTTTCTTTGAAATGTCTTTTGCTTATAATAATTTTCCGACACGATGTGCTTCGTTGAATCTTTGTTATCTAGTAGTTAATTAAACAAAAAAAAAAAAAAAAGAAGAAAGTAGATTTCAACGTAATAAATCGGTTTTTAATTAATTAACGACAGTATCTATCTCTTTTGTTTCTTTTCCTAATGCTCTATTTAACGACAATGAGAAGATATATATATATATATATATATATATATATATATATACCGAATTAAAATCATTTCTATCATTTTAAATATCTAAACAGGAAAAATAGAAAATTATTCAAATAAAATTAACACATTCTTATACATATTGATTCTATATCAACTTATCTATTAACTTATATACACAAGTATTTATAGAAAAAAAAAAAAAGCAAAGATATAAAATATCAAATACACATACACACACATATATATATATATATAAATTATTTAATTAATTAATTAAAATATCCTTCTTATGCTTAATTACATATATAAAAAAAGAAAGATACATATAAAGAGAAAGAAATAGAAAGAATATGCAAAAATAATAAGAAGTATAACAATTTAAGGCGAAAAATTTCTACCGTTATGATTTAAGATAAGTCAGTCGTTTCAACGTCTTTCAGTTAGGTTTTCATGGGAAAAAAGTGGAATGGGAAAAAAGAAGAAGGAAAAAGAAGAGAAAAAAGAGAGAAAGAGAGAGAGAGAAAGAGAAATTATAACACGGCAAAGTATCTATCTCGCTAGACATTAATGGGCACGAGCACTCAGATTACTCACTAAAGTACAGTACTTACGCCTCTGTATATCCTTCTATGCCGTTATAAGTTAGCGCTCGCGCAAGCACACACACACACACACTCTCAAAGTGCACAGAGATAGCTCACAACGCTATCTCCTTCGGTCCAAACTGCTTCCTCCGCTAATCAGGTTTACGACTGCTTAATTGGCTCCGCTGAAGTGCTCGCGCGCGCATTCAACCTTGACCCCAAGGAATGTCCCTTATTTTCATTATATTGTAACGATCCTAAACTCGTACGAAATACTTTCTTTTATTTTCCCCATTCGATTTATCTACGTCGAATTTATTAGGTTAATCAATATTGCATTTTACTATCAGTTTGTCGTTTTATTCGAAGATAGAAATTAGTAAAAGTAAAGGAAAAAAAAAAAAAAAAAAAAAAAGGAAAAGAAAAATAAAATATAAATAACTATTTATATATTAATTTGATAAATGAAGATTTGTAATAATTATAAATTATTTATATCTCTAACATTAGAGAAAACTTTCGACTATCTCGCTTCGACGATGTTTACTCTAATACGATCTAAACGTTACTGATATAAGTCTGTCATCTCCTTTAGTTAAAGTCACGTGATAAACTAATGAAAAAAAAAAGAAATCGAATGAACGAGACATCAGAAGAAATGATAACAAAATAAAGATTGACATTGTCATACGATAATCAAAAGGTAAACATTCGATGAAGAATATCTTTCCGATTGTATGTAGATGATATTAAATCGATACTATATTAATTATAATATCGATATTAAATTAATATTAAATAATTATAATAAATTAATATTAAATTAATATAACGATAGTTAATACTTTCATGTCGGTATTTTTTTTTTAGATATAGTAAAAAAAAAATTAGGAAAAATTCCTTTTCTTATACGTAAAGTTTGACAAAAAAAAAAATTAAATAATTGTTTCTATAATATATATTTTTATGATATCCGACTTTATACATTTTCAAATCTTTTTTTAAAAATATATTTTGGGATTGTTAAATAAAAACAAAAGAGCAGATAATGAATGAACTTTATTTCCGACGAAATAATAAGTTTTATCTTAAAAATATTATAAAATTTAATTAAAGTCGATGGTTAATTAATTTTTTACTAAAATAATATTCCAATGGCATTGTCCAATAAGAGAAAGAAAAAAAGAATGGAATTTATTTCACCGCGATAAAATTAATTTTACCTCTCAATGATTATATCGTTGATTGAATAATGACTTTCAAAATTTCTATTCTGTCGTTTGTTCGAAACATTTCTTTTAAATATTTGAATTTTAACAATGACTTTTTATATATTCAACTTTCGAAATGCAAATTGCATTAATATTAATTACTAAATATAATATTAATTATTAAATATCAATTTAAATAATTTTTGATAAAATTTCTTTTTTCTTTTTTTTCTTTTTTTTTTTTTTTTTGGTTTTTTCTTTTTTTACCTACAATCAAAAAATAATAAAAGATCGAAAAAATTGTAATATAAATTATTTCTATCGTTTCGTTGTTAATTCATTAATTGCAAAAAAAAATCGTGCGAATAAAAATAATTTCTCTTGTTCTTTTTAATCAAAAGATTTATATATCGATCATAATCTATATTTAAAAGGTAAATAAAGGAAAAGATAATGATATATATATATATATATATCATTTATTTATAAATTATTTTTGTACATATATAATATATATATAATATTATTTATATATATATATATATATATCATTTATTTGTAAATTATTTATATACATATATAATATATACATATATAAATTATTTATATAATATATAATATCATTTATTTATTAATATTTATTTATTATTATTTATTAATATATAACATTATATATATATATAAATAATTTTATATAATTTTATAAATTTATATAACATATAATATTATTTATATATATATATATATATATATATATATATATAAATATCATTAAAAGAAATGAGATAGTTATTGTATATATGTATAAGTATGGAACGCGAATAATATTATCTTTGAAATTCTTTCGAAAGGAATTTTTTCAGAGAAGATGATAATAAGAGATAAAGTCGGAAACTTAGATCTTCATAGTCTTCCTGTTACTTAGATTGCTTCGAAATTTTCATGACTCATTACCTTACAGAGAATTCTCATTTCTTGTTCGCAAGAATATTACGGACATACTTACATTACTCGAAGTGTATTTTAACGAAGCACAACCAACCTGTGACCACGAGTGTGAGAATAACTGTCAACGTTTCTTTCGTATTTCTTGCCTTTAATGGTAGGGAGGGGTGGGGGAGGAGTGAAACTTCTTGGTAAATAGTAGCAAGTAAAAAGTTCTTTTTTCTTTCTTTTTCTCTCTTTTTTTTCTTTCTTTTTTTTTTCTCTTTATTCCTTCCCATCTGAAGATATCTCGTTGCTTTAAAAAAAAGTCTCTAACT
>NC_062201.1:1254072-1261572 GCF_912470025.1 Vespa velutina
TTTTTTAATTTTTTTTTAATATTTTTTTTTTTTTTTTAAAGTAATATCCTCAAACTTATAATTAATTCGGTCCTTAACGAATTCTCAATCCCGGGGTTCTCCTCGAAGATACATTCCCATTGGAAAATATATTTCTCAATTCTTCTGGATCTTATTCGTCTTTTCTTTTTTGTTTTCTTCTTTTTTTTTGTTTGTTTCTTTTTCTTATTTCTTCCTTCTTCTTTTTCTTCTTCTTCTTTTTTTTTTCTTTTCTTTTTTCTTTTTTTTTTTTTCTCATACGACATTAACTCTCATAAGCGTTTTAAAAGGATCACCCTGTATATAAAAGAGCTCTGGTTCGAAGGTAAAGAGGAATGACTGTACCGTAAGGACGAAGGGAGCGACGAAGGTCCTCCCTTCTAGGTCCAAAAGGGAAACGCAATTAGAGCCGAAACGCTTCGGTGTTAGGTGGAGCTTTCCGAAGCGTGCGCGAGGGGTGGCCGAACGCACGAGAAAATTTCTTTTTTGTCGGGATGAGGGGAAGGGGCGTTTCGTAGGGAAAGGGAAGCAGAGACCTAGAATACGAAAAGACGATGGTCTTCGTTTGTGACATTTCGGAAATCAATGGAGGAAAAAGCTTGTGAAATGAAAAAAAAAAAAAAAGAAAATTCGACTCTTCCGTGATACAGGGTTCATTACGGATGATACGTCCCTGAGTGGTGATTGCAAATGATCCGTTCTTCTATGTCCTAGATAAGCTACGATTTTTTTTTTTTTTCTATTATTTTTAATAATAAAAATGATTGACGATTAACAATAATCTTTCTTTCCTTTCTATCTAGAAATTAGATAAATTACGATATTTTCTAATCTAGAAAAATTAAATAACAAAAAAATTGTTCGCTTTTGCTCTCTTTGTATCACTAGATTTATTAAGAGGTAATTAATTTTTATAGCGAGATGGCCCTGTACATAGAAAAGAATTATATTGTTTTTCTATTTTTTTTTTCTTTTTTTTTTTTATAATAAAAATCTGTCGATCAATTTCTTAGTTTTATCTATAATTAATTTTATAATATCTCGTGTATATAATTTTATATTATTTGCAAACTAATATATTTCTTTGCTATGGACATCGATTTAATTTAATTAAATTTACAATTATGTATCGAATGTATCGAAGTTAAAGAGATAATAAAGAAGAAAGTATTATATATACATATATATATTTTATTATTAAAAATATATGATATAGTAAAGATAATCTAAAGAGTATATTATATACATATATGATTTTAAAAGCGATGAGTTAAAGTGAAATATATTTTTATTACTTAATTATTAAATAACTTTTTTATCTTTTAATTTTTTATAATTATCTTGTACAAAATTTTATATAAAAAGGAAAAAAAATAAAGATTGCTTAGCGAGAGCGTATTATATATATATATATATATATATATATATATATATATAAAAGTTAATAAGTATAGATTATCAAACGAAATTCTATTCGCGAAGCTTTTATTTTCGAGACATGGATATATTTGATTATATTATAGAATGGAGTCATATATAAAACAGACAATTTCATAGTTGAACATAGAAAATGAAATAAACATTTAAGTATGGCGCCGGTCGTCGTGGATGTTCCTATTATATACACAAACGCATATGTACATATATATATATACAAATAAATGTATATATATATACATATAGTTGTATGAAATACTTTAAGAAAAATCTGACGAATTTTATGAGATACTTTTATATACTTCTTGAAAAATAAACAATATGGAAGAAAAAGAATGAAATCCTAAACGCGAAAAGGTCTTTCAGCGTTATCGTTAAAATATCGACGGTTTTCGAACGAAATAACAAAGTCACCTTAAACGGCCGAGATTGGAAGATGTGGATGATGGTTGGGAGGGTATGTGGGGAAGTTCCCCACGTTTTCTACGGAAAAGAAGTACGTAGAGAACCGTTCTAGTTTTTCCCAAGTGGAAAAATACGGAAAAGATGTTTTCGTCGAGAAGCTGTGCGTTGAACGAGAAGGAGATCCAAGAGGAAAGAAACGAAGTAATTCGTCCGCGGATGCTCGCTCTATTCCGCGTTTATCCGAACTACGACGACGACGGCGACGGAGACGACGACGACGACGACGACGATGACGGAGACGACGACGACGACGACGACGAGCGTCTCGACGGACGTCTCGATGCGAAAGACGTTTTCAGCTTCGACGGACCGTTTTATTCTTCCCGAAATGCAAACGTCGTATCGGACGAAATGTAAATCGAAAGGGATTTTCATTCCGTTATTCTTTCCTAGTACCAACGCTACATAAAATATCTTCTATATGGTTGCAAATATATATATATATATATATATATATATATATATATATATATATATACGTATGTATGTATGTATTTCAAAACGTTCCTACGATAAACGAGCCGACGACGTTTTCCATTTCGTTACGAGTCGGTACGAGGCGGCGCGAACGGCGAGACGAAAGGAGGAAGTCGGTAGAAGGAAAGGATTTCGTTGGATCGATGATTTGAAGATTTCCGTTTAAAGTTTTCACCAGCTACATATTACGTACCACTGTACTCGATCTCCTCCGTTAACTTCTTCAGCTCCTTCAGCACCTTCAGTTTCTCCTCCTCCGCTATCCCGATTCCATCTGTTCGTTTTCTATGGGCAACAACAACGAATCCTACGTATATCGATCGTATCCTTCGTCCCCTCTCCTTCCCCCAACTCTTCTAGTGATATCATAAATATATCGGAATATATACGTGACGTATTCTTCAAAATGATATTTTCTACGTTAAAGTACATACGTATTTATGTACGTACGTATATTGCCGTCGAAGATACAATATTTTTGTTTTATTCGTTGTGATTGTGTAAGTAAGAGAGACAGAGAGAGACTGATAAAGAGAGAGAGAGAGAGAGAGAGAGAGAAAGAAAAAAGAGAGAGATTGTAAATAAGCGAAGAATTGTTCGAGGATTATCGATCGATCGGAAGGTCGACGGTGCGTTAATAATCGTGGCACGTGCTGACGCCATCCGGTAAGATTTACATACAAGAGGAAACACTCGTTCTCGTCGTCGTCGTCGTCGTCGTCGTCCGCCTCCGCCATCTCCACCTCTACCGCCTCCACCACCTTCGCCGCCACCACCATCACCACCTAAACCACCACCAACACCACCACCACCACCACCGTCGTCGTTGTCGTCGTCGTCGTAGTCGTAGTCGTCGTTGTCGTCGTCATCATCCTCGTGGAAAACGGTGCACCGTTACCCACTATTAGAAAGACAGAGAGAGAGAGAGAGAGAGAGAAAGAGAGAGAAAGAGAGAGAAAGAGAGAGAAAGAGAGAGACTTTATTTTTCTCGACAAAAGCTCGCTACGTCGACATTCTATGACTTTCCCATCGTCCTCAGCGCTAGTACGGAACGTTTAAACGCGTACGCGGAATATCAATTCGAGCGAATGCCATCGACATTGACGGTGAATATGGCCCTCAGAGAATAACGCGATTTCGCTTTTCCGAACTTCCTTCTCTTTCTCTTTCTCTCTCTCTCTCTTTCTCTCTCTCTTTTTGTCTCTCTCTGTCTCTCTCTCTCTCTCTCTCTCTCTCTCTCTCTTTCTCTTCCTCTCTATTTCTGACTTCTCATTGTATAAACTCGAACGAAATTTTAGTAGTATCAACGTATCCCACGGGAATGTGAATATCGACGATAGGAAGTGAATCGATTTCCTTCTATATATCGTTTGTCTCTCTCTCTCTCTCTCTCTCTCTCTCTCTTTCTCTATCTCTTTTTTTATAATAAAATAGTTTTGTTAATGTATAATTATTGAATTTATTGTAAATATCGATATATAAATATAGAATTATAAAGATGTATAATCGTAAGGGATTATGCTGAACTATAATAATAGATAAAGATAGAACTATAATAATAGATAAAGATGCTATAATAATAGATAAATAAATTATATATATATATATATATATATATATATGTTTTATTTGGAATTAATAATAATTATGGAAAAAAGTGATAATAAGAAGGATTTATAAATTTTATTGAAAGATTTGATGAAAAAATAAAAGAATATGGCGAAACTCTTGTATGTATGTACAAATATATATTTTTATTAATTCAAAATAATCTCATATATATATATATATATACATATGTACATGTGTATGTAAATATGTATATATGTATATATAAAATAATTATGGATTAAATCAATAATAATAATAATAATAATAATAATAATAATAATAACAATTTATAAATTTATTCGAATAATTATCAAAGATTAAAAGAAATCTCGGAAGGAATCTTCATGGCTTTTATATTAACTCGATGATTAATCGCTTTCGACTTTTTGTACTTACTTTTAGAAACGAAAAGTTGTTTCGATTGGGGAGACACTTCTCTCAAGAGAAAGAGAGAGAAAAGATTTAAAGAACAGAGTGAGAGATAGAGAGAGAGAGAGAGAGAGAGAGAGATAGAAGGAGAAAGAGAGAGAGAAAGAAAGATTATTATTTCACACGAATCATTAAATGCTCGAAACTCCGTCGGCGGTCGATTGATATCATTGATATTTATGAATCCCTCGGGAACGTGTTTTTAGCGACTTTATCGTTATACGGTAGACGTGTTTTTATGAAAGATAAGGAATCGAAACGGCACATTTAAACACAAAATACGTATTTCCGCGATGTTCATCTTTCTGTCTGCATCTCTCTCTCTCTCTCTCTCTCTCTCTCTCTCTCCCTCTTTTTGTATCTGTCTTTTTTTATCCATCTATCTATCTATTTATCTATCTATCTATCTATCTATCTATCTATCTATCAATCTATCTCTTCTTCCTTCCGTCTTCTTTTACCCTTCTGTATATACATCGCTATTACCGGCCGCTTTTATCGTCGTTACGCGTAATAATAAACCCGTAGTAGGAAGAAGGGACTCGCGAAGAAAATCGAGATACGATAGGAACGCGTCGAACAACATAGGTCTACGGATGAATATTGTAAAGACGATTTCACGGAACGCTACCTGCGATAGAGACTCCACGACGTGTATCCTGTTACTTTCAGAGAAAGGGAAGAAAAAGAAAGAGAAGAAGAAGAAGAAGAAGAAAAAAGAGGTAGAATGTAAAAAAAGAGGTACGGGTGCGGGTGCGGATGCGGTTACGGGTATGGTCGCGAGTGGATGAGTAAAGGGTGGCGGAGGGATCAGAAACGTAAGACTTTAACGTGGAAAACGTTAACGATTATCTTATAGACTACCGAAGATACCACGTGATTACTACTACTACTATTATTACTACTACTACTATTACTACTACTACTACTACTACTACTACTACTACTACTACTACTACTATTTCTTCCATTTCGATTTTCCTTTCGAACGGATACGGAAAACTCAACGAACCGTCGATCAATTCTAAACGTATGGAAGAATATCTTCTTCGAGAATATATCTTTGAAAATATTTAAATTCCTTTTAGCCAAGGAAAAATTCAGGATTTTCTTTATCGTCGTGCTTGACGAAGAAAAAGGAGAAAAAGAGAGTATGTGAGAGAGATAGAGAGAGAGAGAGAGAGAGAGAGAGAGAGAGAGAAAAGGAAGAAAGAGAGAAAAACGAAACTGTGTGTGTGTATGTGTGTGTGTGTGAGTGGTAGAAAACGTTTTAACACGTTTCCACCGTTTGAATGGCGATGTTCCAAAGGAGTTTTAAATTCCGCAACGTAAACGCGGCGCCACGAAAAGTCCGTCGAGGTTTATAGTCGAACGCTATAACAACGTACAAACGATATAACCCTCCATAACCGGGTAAACGCCCCGTTGGAATGCCCCAAGCCAATTTCAGCAATATATCTTTCATCTTTCGCCGCTTTCCTATGTTAGAATCGCTAGCACTCTTCTTGCTTCTCGTTGTGCCGCTTTCTCTCTCTCTCTCTCTTTTCGGTCTACTAAAATCATCCCTCGTTTTCTTCTCAGTCCCTCTTATTCTCCACCCCACCTCTTTTTTCTATCACGACAAACGCGAATATCTTTTTCGTAATGTGTTGTTTCGCATGATCCTACGAGCGAACGTCAAGAAAAATATTCGTGAATTTTCAAAGATTTTTTTTTTTAAATGACCCGCAAACGTTTTATCGGTTGGAAATATCTCGTACGTATTTTATTACGAAATTTATGTAATTTTTTATGTAATTTATATAATATATATATATGAGTATACGTTTGTTAGAAAAATTATAAAGGGATAAAATCGATTTGTTATTTTCTAAACAAGTAGAAATATTGTGCGAATAAATTTCAATGAATTTATTCGAAAGTAAAAAATGTAATTAGATTCGAGATTTATTTTTTGCAAAAAAAAAAAAAAAAAAAAAAAATAGAATTACTTTGAAGAATAAATTTTGATGAATTTATTCGAAAGCAAGAATATAATACGATAGAATAGAGATTTATTTTATTCTAAGCGACAAGTGAAGAAATATTACTGTGAGAATACATTGTTCCTAGAATTTATTCAAAATTAAAAAAAAAAAAAAAGAAAAAAGAAAAAAAAAGAAGAAAAAAAAATAATTTAATCGATTCATAATTTTCTGTGGAATCAATCGATAAAAATACAGTAGGAACAAATTATTGATGAATTTATTTAAGTATAATAAGATAATTATTTTATTCTGAGCGACGAGCTAACAAAAAGAAAAAAAAAAAAAAAGAAGAAAAAAAAAGAAAGAAGAAAAGGGAAAAAAAGAAAAAACAGAAAAAGAAATATAAGTACGATAAGAATAAAAAGAAATGTTTTCGTTGGTTATACTTTTCCAAAAAGATTATAGTTATTCTTTAATCGATTGGTTGGTCAAGTGTTATTTAGAAACATATATTTTCCATTAGATCATGTCAATATCAATAAGAAAACGTCCATTCCTTGACACATTAGACGTCGTTATAGATAGCCAAAACTCGTACTCCTTTTCGGTCAACTAATAAATATCATAATATTCTTAGATCTTTCTTCTTAGGATCGAAAACTTTTTCCTTCTCGATTCTTTTTTCTGTTTTTGTTTCCTTTTCCTTTCTTCTTTCTCTCTCTCTCTCTCTCTCTCTCTCTCTCTCTCTCATTTTTCTTCTTCTTTTCGCGTATAAGATCAATGAATCTTAAGTGTCATTCACGACTCTTCTCTCTCTCTCTCTCTCTCTCTCTCTCTCTCTCTCTCTCTCTCTCTCTCTCTCTCTCTGTCTCTCTTTCTCTTTCGACTATAAGAGGTCATTTTTATGATGACGACAACGACGACAACGACGATGACGAGGATCATCATCGCCCTCTCACTCCAGAAAATGAATCCCATCAACTTTCGGCTTTCTTTTGAAAATAAGTATTAACGAACGAGGAGTAAAGTTCTCGCAGCTGTCGACGTAATCGAAACCGATCGGTTGAACGGGGGAGAGATTCGAGAACGGGGAGAT
>NC_062201.1:1266572-1274072 GCF_912470025.1 Vespa velutina
AACCGACCACCGAGCTCCACCGAGGCAACATTGCGTTCGAGTGTATTTGACTGGAAATTGACCCTTAGGAACTTTTAATGGGCACCCTCCCGATTCTCCACATCTCCGCCGCGTCTCTCTTTCCTTCTGACCCTACGAAAATAGAAAAAAGAAAAGAAAAAAGAAAAAGAAAAAAAGAACGAAAAAAAAGGAAGAAAGGAAGGAAGGAAGGAAGGACGGAAGAGAAGAAGAACCTATCATCGTATTGCGAGTAAAGTGAACGAATTCTCAAAAGAAAAAAAAAAAAAAAAAAAAAAAAAGGAAAAAAGAAACAACACCAAAAAGAACGGATCTACGATTAAAGCCAGAAAAGCTTCTTTCTTTTTCTCTCTCTCTCTCTCTCTCTCTCTCTCTCTCTCTTTTTCGCTAAAAAAGGAGAGGAAAGAATGAATGAATGAAAAAAAAGAAAGAAAAAGAAATAAGAGAAACATCTTTTTCCGAACGTTCCTCCTATTCGTAACAATGAGATTATTTCCCCCGCGTCAAATTCCTCTCAATGTTTTTTCGCAAAAGAGAAAATTTGATAATAACAAAGCGAGAGACGATAGATAATTATCTCCTTATAAAGTACAATTTGATAACTTTTAATTCTCGAATTAATCGATTTATTGTAAAAATTGATTGAACGTAATTAAAAAAGAAAAGAGAGAGAAAGAGAGAGATAAAGAGACAGAGAGAGAGAGAGAGAGAGAGAGAGAGGGAGAGAGAGAGAGATTTCAAATCCGTATCGTCTTTCTACTATTTTTCATTAAAATACGACGATATCTAAAAAGAAGAAGAAGAAGAAAAAAAAAGAAGAAGAAGAAGAAGAAGAAGAAGAAGAAGAATAGAAATAGGAATAAGAAGAAGAATTCAGAATCAGAACGGTGAGAGCATAAGCGAGATTCCAAAAGTTAATCGTCCAAGAACCGATTCGTTTAATTAAATTCACTGCTTTGGAACGTATTCGTGGAAAGTGGTGTTAAGCGTGGAAGAAGGGATGGAGTGAGAAGCGGGAGTAGTGGGTGGACGGATTGAAGGAAGACAGAGAAAGAGAGAGAGAGAGAGAGAAGAGAATATGGTAGGGAGAGGTAAGCTTAGGATGGGGAGGGTTCTAAGTACGGCACGTATATATCGTTAAACTATCCGCGAGCTTAACGATACTTTTCTCTGGTCGCATGGGAACGAATAAATGAGAGAGAGAGAGAGAGAGAGAAAAAAAAAGAAAGAGAGAGAGAGAGAGAGAGAGAGAGAGATTCAACCCCCGAGAGTTCCTGAAAAATGTTCCCCTTAACTAACCCAGAGTCCATAGAAGTTCGGTAATCTGTTCCTTAATGCTCTCTCTCTCTTTCTCTCTCTCTTTCTCTCTCTCTCTCTCTCTCTCTCTCTCTCTCTCTCTCTTTCAACGTAGCGAAGAACGAATAGCAGCAATCGGTAAGCCGCAATAATGATGCATTATATCGGAACAATGTCGATAAGGGGAAAGAGAAGAGTACAGGACGCAAGAGGATAAGAGGGTACGTGGGTAATGGGAGAGAGAGAGAGAGAGAAAGAGAGGAGGGAGTAGGTAGTGTGGTGGTCCACGTACAGAAGGTTACGTAGCTATGAAAATAAGAAGAAACGAGGAAAGAAATGGAATATAAGCGTTCCTCTTCTCATCCCGCGCAACATGATTGTTCAGGAGAGGGGATGGGTGGGTGGTAGGTTTGATGTCGGGTCGGGAGGGAAACTGTACACGGACGAGTCATTGGAGTTAGATGATGCTAGAGATTTTAGAGGGACGGCGAGGGTCAGAGTAGTAGCCCGGGGACGAGCGGGGTTCGTAAAAGGGAGTGGCGCGGCCGACGGATTATTGTGAAATCGGCCTTAAAATTAATTTCCGTCCATGGCGGCGGAACGCGCCGGCCGCGGGAATGGGCAGCAATGGCGGCAAATGCATTGGCAGGAAGCATCGATGTATCGGCGCTTAAAGTATAAACGAGCGGGAGAATTAAAACGTAAACTTTGGATCAAAGAATGATGTATTATCGCATTTTTCTTTCTATAATTTAATTAACGCACGTAAATGATATTATCGATAACGAACGATTATCATTGATAACGAATATTGAAGGAGAATTATTATTCGACGATAGAATTTATATCGATAAGTGGATTCTTAAAACTAATCTGTCTTTTTGGTTTTTTTTTCTTTTTGTTGTTTTTTTTTTTTTCTTATTTTTAGCTTTTTCTTTTGTTTTTTCAAGAGAGAGAGAGAGAGAGAGAGAGAGAGAGAGAGAGTGAGTGACAAGGGTAGGATGACGAGAGATAAAACAAAATAACGCGAGTACATTTTTTAAATCTTCTCCTGAAAGCGCATGGTTTCTCGTACTAAATAAAAATAGGAGCCACACGGTCGCCATAAATATTCGACGGGTTCGACCTCAGGGTTTCGAGCAACCCTCCACCATACCGTGATGTATCAGCTCTCATCTTCGACTCTCTCTCTCTCTCTCTCTCTCTCTCTCTTTCTTTTTCTCTCTCTTTCTCTCGTATTGGCCAGTACACATCTACTTTTTTGTATCTTCTATCTCAGTCACACACGCACGCACATACATTCTCTCTCTTTCTCACTCACTCTCTCTCTTTCTGTCTCTCTCTCTTTCTCTCTAGTGAATCTTCTCGCATATTTGGAAGATAAATCTAGCAACGGGCAAATCCTTCGTACATTTCCAAGCACGGAATCTTTATATCAGTGGTGTTGGTGCGATCGGAAGAAAATGAAGCGTAGGAGGAAAAAAAAAAAAAAGAAAAGGAAAAAAAAAAAAGAAAGAAAAAAGTATAGTAAAGAAATCGGTATAAAGGGTGAAAAATTCATTCTTCGTAGATTCGTGAGATTTCGCTTTAGTACTAAGAAGGGTCGGTCCTTGATATATACGAATCGGTACTCGTCAGTGGCATCATCGTCAACCTTAAGGTACTTCGATCATCCCCTATATATCTACTATCGGGGACTACCTTAGCAGCATCACGAGTTCCTGAAAATGACGGGAATGGACATTCTCGGATGTCCCTTACGAAAAGCGTGAATGGCCTTTCTTCTTTGTCGTTTGCATATTCGATGCGATATTTTTCAAAATCCTCTTTTCTCTCTTTCTCTCTCTCTTTCTCTCTCCCTCTCCCTCTCTCTCCTTCTCTTTCTCTCTCTCTCTCATTTCCTTATTCCCCGAACATCGTCCATCGTCGAGGCCACGAAATCTGAGGACCTCACCCGATCCCTCCCTACCCCATCCCGTCCCACCCCACATCTTACCCCAACCTTCACAGGGGTGAATGATCCGAGGTCATCGCCGCTCTTGCATCCCGCATCTAAATCAGAAAGAATAGTAGGGAAAGAAGAAGAGTAGAGGGAACGTAGAAAACTAAGAAAGAAAGAAAGAAAGAAAGAAATATATGGAAGATATATATATATATATATATATATATATATATATATATATATATATATATATATATATATGCTGGTGGACCCGGGCCAAGTGTTTGAGAAAGAGAGAAAGGATACATACATGGGTCGCACATCGACGCTCGTTACAATATTAATGCGGTTATTATGCGACGTCACATTTAATGGCACTTCACCGCGGGTCTCTCCCCTACCCGATTCACATGCACCATAATTCACCGTTCGCCTCTATCCGGTTCTCTTTTTTTTTCTTTTTTTTTTTTTTTCCTTTTCTTTTCTTAGCGAATCCTCGGACATCTTGGCGCCAGAAAAAAATCGGTCCTGAGATTGGATGATCGAACGCTCGCGCTTGCGCACCCAACTCGGACCGACCGCCCGTCCGGATACATCTTTTACGCGTACGCAAAATGTTAACACGCACACACTAACATACACTCGTCCATACCTATACACATTTGTCTCTCTAAAATAAAAAAAAAAAATATATATATATATATATATATTTATGAGCCGTTTGCGAGGCAAATCGATTGACTCGACTATTCAAATTTTTTTTTGAATTTAATTGTCAAAGCAATAGATTGACTCTTGACTTTTGATATTCCTAATTTCCGTAATTTTCTTTATTTAATATCGTCAAAGGAAAAATCTTTTTTTGTTTTATTTTGTTTTGTTTCATCTAATAAAAATTATTTATTTCAAGTAGCCAATCTAATTAATTCCATACTCTAATGTAAATCGTTGCAATAATAATGTAATTTCAATTGAAACACCAGTAACAGAAAAATCCTTTTATACATTCTACGACATTTATTTGTACTTATTTATTAAAAAAAGAATTTTATAAAATGATTTATATTATTTCATCACGTTTCTTTATCTTTTTTTTAACGGAGTTAATCGATTTGAATAATGAACGGTGCTCGTATAATACAGTTTCCCAAAGTTCTTTGAAAATGCGTAGGTACAACGAGCGGTAGGAAATTCTTGAGAAAAAAGAAAAGAAGAAGAAGAAAGTACAAAAAAAAAGAAAAGAAAAGAAAAGAAAAAAAAAGAGGAGAGGAAAAGATTTTCGCAAATTCGGTCGTTTTTTTTTACACCACGAAGATTCACGACGGCACGCTTGGCTAAGATGATATATAAAAAAAAAAAAAAAAAAAAAAAAAAAAGAAAAAAGAAAAAGGAAAAAAGAAAAAAAGAAAAACGAAGGAAGAAAGACAAAAAAAGAAAGACAAAAAAAATGTTCTCCGAGCGAAGAGCATCCAGGCACGTTCGAAAGTTATCGCCCGGATAAAAGTGCCGCGGACCGAGCTTTCCAAGATGCGGATCTTCGTCAAAATCTCCTCGTTGATATTCCCCTCGACTTCGATATTTCCGCATCGATAGGCACACCTTCTCCCTGGCCAACCACTCCTACCTCCTCATCCCTCTCTTTCCCTCTCTCTCTCTCTCTTTCTCTCTCTCGCTCTCTCTTTTTCTCTGTTCTTTCTCTTCAGCTTTTTCTCTTTATTATCATCTTCCTTTTCTTTTTTTCCTTTCCTTGTTCTTTTCTCTCTACGTACGCGAGAGAAATTTAATAAAAACGTAAATTAATACGATTTTTATATCGACGAATATAATTATTATTTAATTTAATGAAAATTTCCTTTTTTTTTTCTTTTTCATTTTTCTTTTTCTTTCTTTTGTATTCTTTTTTTCTTTTCTTTTTTTTTTTTTTTTTTTTTTTTTTTTTGTCTTTTTACTTTTTCATTCAAGCCGACACGCAAAATCGATCCATTTAAGAATCTTCCCGTAGGACTCAATATCGCGGAAGTCGACGTTATTATATTTGCGTGTTGTTACGAAATCTACGACGTCCGTATCTTGCTCATACGGAAAGCTCGTATATTAATTTCGCGCCGTAGACTTTAAAGTCGCGCGTACGGTGGGTGTTACCGGCTTAGAAAGTTGTGTACCTTTTCGAGCGAGTACAAGATAAAGAGAGAGAAAGAGAGAGAGAGAGAGTGATAGACAGAGAGAGAGAGAGAGAGAGAGAGAGAGAGAGAGAGAGAGAGAGAGGATTTATTACGTAAAGCGATATTCGTATATAGCGAAGTGAAGTTTCCTACTTCGATTTCTTGGTCAATATCTTGTAATTTATAGTTTAGTAATATAAAATGGTTTAATATTTTAAATATTTTTTCAAACGATAATAATTTCAGATTTGATATTGATATTTAGAAATAGTTGAAACAAGTTAAATTTTGCAAATCCAGTTTGTAAACGCGAATAAATTTTATAGTTTCTAACCGGCATACCTAGATACATGGATATATATATATAGGAATGATAAATAATATAATTTTCAATCGTATTAAACGATTGCACATTAAAAATTGACGTTTATTCAATATTAAGGTATGTGAAATAATAAAATTTGTAATACGATAAGATAAAATATTTTAAACAATATATAGATAATGATGTTGAATAAGTTTTAATAGTGTTTCAATCTTAATGAACGACGATAAATTTAAATAGATCGTTTATAAATACATATATACGCACATACGTACATATGTACGTCATGTATGCTTATGTACATTGATGTACTAATAATTATTCGAACGTACGTATGTAAAATATATATATATATATATATATATATATATATATATATGTATATGTATATATACGGAATGAATAAAATAAAAAAACCGTAAACTATCGTTGTCTCGGGAAACATGTTGGTTTCGATGTTTAGCACGTATCGTAGCGCAAAAATCACGTGACGTTCGATAGGCGCGCAGGATTCAATTAGCGCTCGTCGTTGGAAAATCTGCGCACAGGGAAAATCGAATTACGAATGCTGCGGGTCCGGTCACGCGCACGAAAAAACACCGAGTTCCGATCGAACGATGCCTTTTCTACCATTTTTTTACTCTCTCTCTCTCTCTCTCGGTCTCTCTCTCTCTCTCTCTCTCTCTCGTACGAACGAACGTAACGATGAGAGAGAGAGAGAGAGAGAGAGAGCGAGAAATGAAATAAATTTAACGTCGCTCTCTCGTACGCGTCGAATTCCCTCCGGTCGGTTTATATAAACCCTTTGACGAAGCGTGAAACGCCGGTCCTGACAGTAAAGTAAACAAAGTGACTTTTTTATTCTCTTTTTTTTCCTTTTTCGTAATTTTTTTTTTCTGTTGGTTTTTTTTCCCTTTTCTCCTTTTTCTCTTCATCTTTTACCCTTTTTTTTCCTTTTTCTTTCTCCTCTTTTTCCCTTTTTTGCAAACCACCCCTTTAATTTCCGTCATTTAGTCCAATGCCACGGGAGGGGGCGCGGGAGGGCGGGGGAGGGAATACCGCGATGCGAATTCTCGCGATATAAAGTTAATTGAAAACAACCCTCGCGCTACCCGCGTATCCCGGGTATCCTTCCCCGCAGAAAAAAAAAAATTCGGCGGATAAATAAATAAATAAAAGAAAAAAAAAAAAAAAAAAAAAAAGAAAAAAGAAAAAGAGGGAAAAAAAAGAGAGAAGAAAATAAGGGAAAAGGAAAAAGAGGGAAAGGGAATTGGAAATATACTAATGAATGGAAATGTACGGTCTTTTTAATCTTTTTTCACGTTTTTCCTTGTTTTCATTCGACGAATAATATATTATAATAAAATGTAAAGATAGATAACAGATAGCTGCAGCGGTAATAGTAGTAATATTAGTAGTAATAATGGTAGTAGTAGTAATAGTAGTAGTAGTAGTAGTAGTAGTAGTAGTAGTAGTAGTAGTAGTCGTACGTAAAGAAAAAAAAGAAACAAAAAGAAGAAGATAAGAAAAAAGAACGAAAGAAAAAGAAAAATAGAAAGGAGAAAAAGAAGAAATAAAAAAGAATAAGAAAAAGGGGATTAAAAGTGTAAATAGCAATAAATGTATATGTACATACTTTTTTTCATTTTTTCCCTGTTTTTATTCGACAAATAATATACAATAATAAAGTATAAGGAGAGATCATAGATAACAATATTAATAGCAGTAATAGCAGTAATAGCTAGCACTAGTAGTGG
>NC_062201.1:1276572-1279072 GCF_912470025.1 Vespa velutina
TCTTTTTTTTTTCTTTTTTTTTTTTTTTTTTTTTTTTTTTTTTTTTTTTTCCTTAACGTACGCTTTAATTCAAATATAAATTTTAACACAAGACTAATTACGAATATAAAAGTCAACGATGTTATAGTCATCGATTACTCATTGTTTCTACGGTATGTCTGAAATTTTGTTTTATTAAACAACAAAAATTTTCTAATTTCTTCAAATCTTTTATTATATCGTTGAATTTTACTAATTGGAATATAAATTATAATAAGATGTATTTACGGGTATAAAAATGATAAAAATAGTTAAGTATTAATATCAGAAATCAACCGTTCTAGTCAAACTTACGTTGTTTCGTATCCGATGTCTCGATTGTTGTCATTTACGATCGATTCCTTTTTTTTTTCTTTTTTCTTTCTTTTTTTTTTTTTTTTTTTTTTTTTAAAGAAAATCTTTATTCCAATGAGTTTCTTCATTAGAATACAAATTATAACAAGTTATACTATGAATATGAAAAAAGTGTCATCTCGTGTTATTAGAAGTCAGCTGTTGTAACAAAATTTACGGCTTGTCTACGCGGTATCTCGATGGTTGTCATCGATTACGATCGATTCTTTAAAAAGATCTTTACTCTCTCGGAACATTTTTATTCTAATGAACGTCCTAATTAGAATATAAATTATGTATAACAAATTATAACAAGGTGTACTGCGTATGTGAAGATAAGAAAAAAAAAAAAAAAAAAAACAAAAAAAAAGTAGTATTAGAAGTCAGGTATCGTAGCAAAAATTTATGTCGTTTCTACACGGTGTCTCTCGATCTTTGTTCTCATCTTATCTTTCTTATCATGATATAATATATATATATATATATATATATATATATATTTATTAATCCTATATATATATATAATTTTTTTTTAATAATATAATATATAATTATATTATATTATATTATATTATATATATTATATTATATATAATATTTAATTATATGATATTTTAATTAGGATTAATAACAATATATATATATATATATATATATATATATAAAAGATCAAATATTATAACTCGATTAATTTCGTAATATTGGATCTCTATTTAATAGATCGACGAATAAATCGTACAGATTCTAATATTTTCGGATGCGTTCGATGCGTTAAAGAAAAAAAAAAAAAAAAAAAAAAGAAATGGAAACAAATTAATTACCTTGTCAATTAACAAATTATCGCTTAAATATATTGCATAAAGAATATTTCCTTTTGAAATAAATCCATCAAAAACGATCGATTTCCATATAAACAACATATTTCGAAAATATGTCCGGATAGACTTTAACGTTTTTCTAAAAAAAAAATCCGAGGCGGACTTATTTGAACAGAGTTAACGAACTTTTCGAAGGCTGATATCAATGTCTCGATGACCTTGAAAGATATTAACGTTCATATTGATTTTCGATAAAGTATCATGCTCCCTAAGAGGATTGAACTCGTTCAATCGATCATTAACCATCATCGTTTTATTCCTCTCGTTTTTTCTTTAAAGTCCCGTGGCGAAGGGCCTAGGGCCCCGGGAATGAGGAGGGGATGGGTCAGTCAGAAGTAAAAAAGAAAATGTAAAAAAAGAAAGATAAAGATGTCGTCGTGTTTAACAACGCAAACGATAAAGCATCGAACCACGACGATAGTAACGACGTTAATTTTAGGTTTCTTAAAGGATAACGCTATATACATACGCATAATTCCGAATTGTTTTGCAATTAATCAGTCTCAATTAAAGCCAGACGAATTTCTCACTGTGATCGACCGATTGAATATATACGTACTAACTTACTTACGAATTTACGAACGTACGAATGTATGAACGAACGGAAGAGAAATATTTTCGCAAGCAGGGGCACGAATCAAATTCATGGACACGAAGAACGCTGGAGATATCTCACGATCTACGGGACGAATATGTATGTATGTATATCCTGATATGTACATTCGTTTTACGACTCTATCAGATTATTTTCTTAACGGTTAATTATTTCAAAAAATTTCATCAAATTGATCTCTTGATACAGGATAAATAAATAAGTATTTAACGTATATAATGTATGCATGTATTTATGTAAAATATTTTTAATGTTAACACGCTCGAGTGCCTTAATATTATTCTAATATCTATTGCAAAATAAATCGTTTAATTATCAAGAGAATTAGATATTAATCAGTATGAGTGTTTTACGTAAATAATATATCTGTTTTAATTTGTTTTTTTTTCTATCTCTTTTTTTTTCATCGAATCATAACGTGAAATATTCGAAATTTAATATCGACTTTTTTTTTTTTTTTTTTTTTTAGAATTAAAAAAAGTCTTTTATTTTCAATTCGTTTCCTTTAATATATTTCAAACGATTTTAAATGGAGAGAGAGAGAGAGAGAGAGAGAGAGAGAGAGAGAGAGAGAAACCCTTGATCTTTTTCTTTTTTTCTTTTCTTTTTTTTCTTCTTTTTTCTTCGTTTTTAAAAA
>NC_062201.1:1281572-1296572 GCF_912470025.1 Vespa velutina
CATTCGATTTCCTTTATCCTGTCCTTTAACATAATGTTCGTAGAATACGTCGATCGTTAAAAACGATATCAATTTTATATGGCCGCAACCGGTGATAAGAATTAATGAGCTGTATGTATATTCCATAATTTTGCTTCTAATAATTACTAATATCTCACAAATGATTCCTCTTAGAACGGATGTACATATATGTGTATGTGTGTGTGTGTACATATATATATATATATATATATATATATATATATATATATATGTATGTATGTATGTATGTACATATCTGTAATAGTATGTGTATGTGTATGTGTCTATATCGCAACATTCGCGAGATATTCGCGAACTTGTTCGACCTATCCCCTAACCATCCAATCCCAACTCCCCTCCTCCTCCTTTCTTCTTCACATTCTCATTCTCATTCTCATTCTCATTCTCATTCGTGCTAACTTCTCAAGCAACTCTTCGAACGACTAACGCGAGTAAATTTTCACGTTGGTTCCGTTAGGCAATCACTATGAATCAAGCCGGCTGCGCCTGCTCTTACGTTTACGATTGTTGTAAATTACTCGACGTTTTTTCGACGCTCTTTTACCTCCGCCATACTTACTACTATACACCGGCCACATCATCTCCTTCCACACCCCCACTCTCTCTCTCTCTCTCTTTCTTTCTTTCTTTGTCTCTCTCTCTCTCTCTTTCTCTCTCTCTCTCTCTCTCTCTCTCTCTCTCTCTCTCTCTCTCTGTTATTATTTTTCTCTTTCTTCGAAATCATAAAAATTCAACGAAAACTGAAAATAATAAATTTAATAATGTTAATTATCAAAAGAAACTTTAATGTTCATATTTAATACATCTTTAATTCGAACATTTATTGCTTTAAAAAAATATAAATCTTATTATTAGTAGAAAGGATATTTTTGTTTACGTATTCGTTTATGTACCATTTGGTCTATCGTATTTTTGTTACGTGTTTGAAAATATGTAAAGATTGGAACGATTGAAAGCGATTGAGAAAGGTATTATATAGTATGGTTATTGGATAAAAGATATTTTTATTTTGATAGTGGTATACATATGTAAGCCTTATATAAAGAAATATATCCTTGATAAGATTGCAAATTCTTATTATTATTGCACGATCATTTTATATATTACGAAAGAAATGAAATTTTATCGATTATTATGTCCAAGGATATTACAGATATCTTATCTAAACAATATTTTTATTAGAATACTTCTTCTTTTACCATATTAAATACTCTCATTCATTTTACATTATTTCTTGCATCGTACAAATCGTGTAATTATTATTAATCTTATAAATAATTATATTATTAATACTTCTAGAACTGTACAAGTTATACTATTATTATGTAACAAGATTACGAACACTTATATTATAATAATATTATAAACAAAATTTTATGAATGAACAAATGAAATTTTATCGATTATTATATCGAGGATATTCCAGAACACTTATCTAAATAATTTCTATTTAATTTTCTCATTCATTTTACATTACTTTATGCATAGTACCTGTTATGTATTTATTACATAAGAAATTTACAAATAATTATATAACAATAATATTACAAACGAAATTTGACGAAGTGGAAAATGAAATTCTATCGATTATTATATCACCTTTACCAAACAATATTTTCAATTTTTTCATTAATTTTATATTACTTATTGAACTGTACAAGTTATGCAATTATTATGCAACAAGTTTACAAATAATTACATTAATATTACCATAATATTATTAAAGAAAGTTTTATGAATGAACAAATGAAATTTGATTGATTAATTATATCAAGGACACTACAGGACACATTTCTAAACAATATTTTCAATTTTCTCATTAATTCTATATTATTTATTGCCCTGTACAAGTTATGCAATTATTACTCAACAAGTTTACAAATAATTACATTATAATAATATTATTAAACAAAGTTTTATGAATGAAAAAATTAAATTTTATCGATTATTATATCGAGAATATTAAAGATATCTTTTCTGAACAATATTTCGGGGTATACAAAAGTTCTTTCTACCACAATAATTCTTTCGTTTAGTTCTACATTACTTGTTGCATCGGAACGATTAAAAAATATAAACACGCTCTATCGGGCGATCTTGAACGCGCGAGAATTCGAGGAGTAGTCTTTATCGATGCGCCGCACGCGTCACGGTACACCTTTCGCGTGACCGACAAACCGCTCGCTAGGGATTATCATAAGTGGTCGAGTACCTTCTCAAGGCCAACGGGAATGAGCCTTAAGAGAGAAGCCCAAGAGAAAGAGAGAGAGAGAAAGAGAGAAAGAGAGAGAGAGAGAGAGAAAACCCGCTTAACGCGAAATCCTGTCGCACGTGCCCTTCGAAAGCGTTTCGAATGTCCGACTTCCGCCCTCCATTTTTTTCCTCCCATTCTACTTATTTCTTTTTCTTCTTTCTTTATTTTTACCTTCTTTCGTTTTTTTCTCCCTTTTTCTTTTTACTTTTTTTAATTTATTTATTTACACCGACATCGTTGTTCTTATTGGTCACGCCACTTTTAAAATTACTAACTACTACGATCGATTTGAATTTTCGATAAGGGTCTATTCGCCACGATGAAAATCTCGTTCGGTTTTTTCTGCAAAGGTGATCTACTATCTATCTCTCTCCCTCTCTCTCCCTCTCTCTCTCTCTCTCTCTCTCTCTCTCTCTCTCTGTCTATGTATATGTGTGTACGCATGTATATATGTGTGTGTATGTGTACGTCTATGGGTGTCCGTAACTTGTACCTAACTTGACCTAAGTGGAAAATTATAGCCTACGAACTCTGTCCATATACGTATTAAATTTTTATCACGTATAACGATCTATCTATCTATCTATATAATATATATATATATATATATATATATATATATAATATATGTATATATATATATTATATACGTATATACCTATATGCATTTGTATCATGATGATCTCCTATATAATCTATATAATAATCTATACGTCTGAGACCGCGAGCTCGAGGCAAATTCGTTCTGAGATCGAGTCGGATTTCTTTTTCACCTGTTCGAAAAATACGCTTCGTTAACTCGCATAATTTCGCAAGGCTCGTATTAACGGAAGACTCGATTCGACTTCTAAATAATCATAAAATATAGAAGATATTAAATCATAACGAAGGATTAAATCCGATCGAGAATTTTTTCTTCTTCAATTTTATGATTCGAAATCCGTTAATCGTCTAATCGTAATTCAACTTTGTTAGAACAGATTACGATTTTTAAATTATTTTTTGGCATATTTATTTCTTTGTCGTCTATAATCATTTTTAATGAATAAAGTAAATGTGTTAATATATTTTGCATTATAATTTTATATGATTTATATCTTATTTTTTTTTCTTTAATAATTTTCATTTCTATTTTTAAACGATGTGAAAAAAAAAGAGCTAAACAACGTGAAGATTTAGAAAATATAAATGACTTATAACGCATAACATTGATTTATTATTTTTATTTACGTTATTATAGTTTTAAACAAGTATTAATGATCGAATACACTATAGAAACATTGTAAAACAATAAATGCGCATATTTTATTATGCCTGATAATGTCTGATATTATATTTTTATTGAATGAAAAAAATAATTAATATTAAGAGATAATATATAATAGATAAGGTATAATAAAGAAATAATCAACATTAAAATGTAACAATTTTTCATTACTCACTCTATAAACATTAAGATATAAACAACAAACGATTTAAAAACCTACATAAACCAATACATTTATTTTAAGCAAACGATATACGAATCGTCGTAAATATACAATATTTACGTAGAATTAATTAATTCGTCTGTTTTTAATGAAAACATATATTTTTAAATGAAAATGAGAAAGTATTACAAACGTAAATAAATTAATAATATTAATTGAACTAACTAATGATAAATGATATAAGAAAGAAATGGAATAACGATTGAAATAATCATTTAATTCTAATGATACGTTCTTAACAATTGATTATAAAGACGTCCGGTATAACAGTTCAAAGGTTATTATCGCGGGAGAATAGCGAACTACTTCTCGCCTCACCACCCACGACGGTGAGAGAGATGATGAGAAGAATTTTCTCTCTCTCTCTCTCTCTCCCTTTCACACACATATATATACACACACACACACATACATATGCATACTGTGACACACATACACGCGCATGTACACATATACTCTGTCTTTGCGGTATAGAAATTACGTGCGGGGTGTGCAGCGACGCGCGACCGCAAACGCATTTGGAAATTAAACCACCTCCCTGGTGATAATTCTAGCGGTATTCGCGAATGAGGAAGGATAAGAGAGAGAGAGAGAGAGAGAGAGAGAGAAAAAGAGAGAGAATGAGAGAGAGAGAGAGAGAGGGAAAGACATAGTAAATATCAGTGCGAACGTTCAGCAATGCTAAAACATTGACTATTATGCGAATTTTGTACATTTTCTTTTTTTCTTCCTTTCTTTTCTTTCATTTATTTTTGCGACCGCACACTAGAATTTTACATTTTCTTTTTTCTCTTTTCTTTTTTTTTCTTTTCTCTCTCTCTCTCTCTCTCTCTCTCTCTCTCTCTCTCTCTCTCTCTCTCTCTCTTTCCCATTTACTTTTGCTACTACATCAATATTTTCATTAAATATGATAAATTATTTTAACGGTACGATTATACGATATTGTATTATAGTCTTTAAAATTAAAAGATGCACTTATTTTGCACTACGATGGCGATCTTAAGCAAGATTATAAATGCTATTGATTGCGCACGACGATTAATTGCTTTGAATCGATTAATAATTCACGATTCTTTTTTTCTTTTTCTTTTTCTTTTTTTTTTTTCTTTCTTTTTTTTTTCTTTTTTTTTTTTTTTCTTTTTTTAAAGCAAATAAAATTTATCAACGACGATTAATGATTATTGAAATATAATGCAATTTTTATTCACAACAGTTTAATAAATGAATTAGAAGTTTCATTAATATTATTTATTATTACGAATTGTACGATTAAATGAGTCTCTATTAATGTTATTAACAGTGTTCATTAATGTGATAAATTATTTGAACAGTATGATAAACAGTGTATTTGTTTTCCTATAGTAATATAGAAAATCTCAAAATACATTTGATTGCACTTAATAATTGAATCGATTAATAAGCTTCGATTATTTTCTTTAACGAAAATAAAATTTATTAATAATTATTTAATCAAATTTGGTAATCCTTTTTTAAATATATTGATCATTATTTAAATCGAAATTTATAATTGTTCAATCAAATCTTTCATATTAATTTGTTATTCCGTATCATTCGATGTATAATAATAAACGAATTAGAAATATCATTAATACGATAAATTATTGTGAAATTTATTAATAACAATTAATGATTATTCAAATGTCAACGTAGATTTCATCAAACACAATTTAATCAAATTTTTCGAATTAATTTTTCTAATTTTGTACCGACATATAATAAATTCGACATATAATAATAAACGAAAGATAATAAATTATTAAGAAAAGAATTTTCATTAATAGAATTTGATTAATAACGCACATTTTATGGATATTTATAAATACGATTTAATAAAATCTTTCGAATAAAATTCGAATAGAATTCGATTAGAATTTGATTAATAACGCACATTTTATGGATATTTATAAATACGATTTAATAAAATCTTTCGAATAAAATTTTCATTCGAATCTTTGCGATGAAATTTCTATTATTATCATATGTAAAAAAAAAATCGTAATCATCACTGAGAATATCAGGATGATCGTGTCATGACAATTGATCAATAACTCTGTTAATGATTGTGTTGAAATAGAAAAAAAAAATAACAAAAACAAAAAAAAATAAAAAAAAAAAAAAAAGAAATGTTTAATCATCAGTCGAATTCGTCCTCGATTCGCGTGTTTTACACTCACGCGGAGGGCGAAACTCGTGCGAGTTGTGGCCGATGACCTCGTCTGGGCCCCTTTCGCCCACGCGGCGGTTTTACCGAAGCAAAAAAAAAAAATAAAAAAAATGAGGAAAGGGGAAGGGGAAATAAGGAGGAGGATTGTACTGGACCGAAAGGATACGACGAGCCTACCAATCGGCATTCTCCACGTATGTACCCAACGGGTTCGCGTCGACGAACCTTCCAAGGAAGTTATCGAGTCACGGGGTCGCACGATTCCACTCCTCTTTTCCTCGCTCGATTTATTTCCCCTCATCCTCTTTTGCCCTTTTCCTTTCCTTTTAATCCTCTCCCATTCCACGCCCGATCCAAAGAATGAAAGAAATCCTTTAAGGATTTCTTCGAAAAGTACGAAAGGATGAAAATCTCGTTTTAACTATTATATGTAATTACGTAGATATATTTACGTGATCTTATTGGTTATTATAATTTATCAATATTTTTTTTTCTTTTTTCTTCTTTTTTTTTTTCTTTTTTTCTTTTTACATTTATTAATCTTTCATTTCATCGTATTAATTTTATATAACTCTTTAACATTTTACTTTATATTACTATATTACTTTATATTATAGTTTAATAAAATTATATATTCATATTAAACTAAAGTTAATGATATATATATATATATATATATATATATATTATATTATATTTATTAATAACTTTATGTTACTCTTATATATATATATATATATTTTATATTTATTTATATATATATATATATATATATATATATATATGTATGCAATTTCTTTTTACAATTATCATCAAATAATTATGACAATTAAAATATGTAAATATAAATACAATATATATATATATAAATAATTAAGATGAATAGATAATATCGTTTTACATTTCAAATACATTAAATGGCTTATTTAAATTCGATTAAACCTCCGTAATATCTATTACAAGATACTCGATCGATCGATCGATCGATATTATACTTCGAACGTATTTAACATTCATTTTGAAAGTCCTCTCACTAACACAATAATATCTTCTTAAAAGATGATATTACAAGCGGATACATAGGAGAAGAATTTGAAAAAGATCGAAAGGGTACCCTTAGCTGATTCCATTATTACTTTTCATTATACGTACGTAAGTACATACATACATACATACATACATACATACATACATACATACATACATACATACGTACATACATACATACATACATACATATATACGTATAATCGTACTCTCGACAAGAACTGCCCGATTGATATTCATCAAAAGAACGTACGATCCGTTCCTCTATACGTGGACTTCGTCTATGGAATACGGATGTTGTACGTACGTGCGCACGCACGTGCCTCCATTTAAATCGATGCGATTAAAAAGACGGGAAACATCGCGTTCTCTCTTCGGCTATCTTTTTTTTTCCTCTTCTATCTTCTCTCTCTCTCTCTCTCTCTCTCTCTCTCTCTCTCTCTCTCGTCTTTTTCTCTTTTCATTTTCTTTTTCATTCAATCGCACAAAAACTTTAGAATCGACGTACGATTTCCAATCGGATTCTACTATTTTACAGTTGCATTGCTTTCGCCAATGCTCGTTTAAGAACATCCTTCAAGTGGAATTAAATAATCAGCGTCGATGGAAAATAGTCGACTATTCGTTCCCCCCCCCCCCCTCTTTCTCTCTCTCTCTCTCTCTCTCTCTCTGTCTCTCTCTCTTTCTCTTTCTTTTTCGTTCCTCTTTCTTTCTCTCTCTCTCTCTCTCTCTCTCTTACTGTCTGACTCGATGCATGCTGCATTTATCGAAGCACGCATCTACATCGGTTTAACGTAGTTACCGCTCGAACGGCTCTCGGTAGAAGCGTACCACTTGCGTAAGTATCATAAATTACACTGCCAACTATTGTACCGTGCTCGTTCTTTCCCCCCTCCCCCCGCTCTACCCCTTCCAAATCCCCTCCCTCTACCCCTCGCCCTTCCCAATCCCACGTTTTTTCCATGTCGATTTACTTGTATTTCATTAGGGACTGCACGCGTTAAATTGTAATAGAGCTCAATTATATAATACCGATATCTTTCTGCTTTCCAATAGATTTCTGTATATATTTATATTTGACTTTTTCTACACATATATATATATATATATATATATATATATATATATTCGTAATTAAAATAATAATAAAATCAATAGCTGTAATTATTTATGTCAAATAATGATGTTATATTTTTCTTTCTTTCCTTCTTTCTTTCTTTCTTTCTTTTCCTGTTTTTTTTTTTTCTTTTTTTCCTTTCATTCATTCAGAAAATCATTTTTAATTCGTCTTAATTCACGTTTTAAATAACAATTGATTTTAATATAAATAGAATATAAAATGATATACTTGAGTAATCGTTTAAGTAATTATGTAAAATAATATTTTCACTTTTTTGTATTTTATCTTTTTCTCTTTCTTTTTTATCTTTAATTGCAATCTATCCGTCAAATTATAATCATCGAAGACGAATTGATTTCTATACAGATTAGCGATAAAAGTGTTCTTTTTTCATTGCCTTTCTTCTTTCTTTTCTTTTTTCTGTTTTTTTTTTTTTGATTTAAAAAAAAGTATTATAATTTTTCGTGACCTTGAAATTTTATCAATTTTCATTGTTTATTTCTCAAATAATAACGCAACGTTGAATAATTAAATTATCAACGTCGCGCATATATTCAATCTTTCTATATATAACATGTGCGTTATATACATACATATAAATATATATATATATATATATATATATATATATATATGTATATAACAATATAAATGATAGAGATCTACTTATGTAATCATTTAAATAAAAAAATACGTTCTCATATAAATGTATGAAGACTCGGAAGTATTCTTTATTATGTTAGCTAAACTTATAAAGAGAAAAAAATAATGTATATACATATACATATATATATATATATATATATATATATATATATATGTATGTATGTTATAGCGAGTATGACGAGTAATAAAATTTCTTTTAACGTCTCTTTTTACGGGTCGAATATAAACTCCTCAGGGCCGTGTTACTTCTTTACAAAGATGGCGAACGCCATTCGTATTATTCGTATCGCTGCTCATCTCTTATTTTTCTCTTTATTTCGCATCAGCCTTATTTCGAATATTTATAACGTTTGGTGTGGCATAAATCGAAACGGATAAGGCAATATCCTTACCGTGATTTTCAGACTTTAACCTTGTCTTCATGAAAAAAGACAGATATAGAGACGTTGAGTAAAACAGAAAGATTGAGAGAGATAGAAAGAAAAAGAGAGAGAGATAGAGATAGAGAGAGAAAAAAAAGAGTGAGAGAGAGAGAGAGAGAGAGAGAAAAAGAGAAAGAGAGAAAGAGACAGAGAAAATGACAAAAAGATAGAAGGAAAGGAAAAAAAGGATGAGAGAGGGAAACAGATAGAGAAAAAGAGAAAGAGAAAGTGTGAAAGAAATAGAGAGATAGAGAGAGAGAGAGAGAAAGATGAGAGATGAGAACTTTTAGTTCGTAATACGGACATGACCCCGCTCAACGAGGGAGTGTATACCAGGATATCAAGACGAAAATAACTACCTCGATGTAACGGTCATGGCCGGCAATTAAATTTAAGCGCTTACGGATGCAGCAAGGCGAGTAGGATGCATACACGAGAAGGTAAACAGAGATCCTCCCTTTCTCCTTTCTCTCTCTCTCTCTCTCTCTCTCTCTCTCTTTTTCTCTCTTCTCTCTCTCTCTCTCTCTCTCTCATTCTACCTATCTATCTATCTCGTTTTATTTCTATCTCTATCTCTTTCGTTTTCTTCTTATTTCTCTCTCTCTCTCTCTCTCTCTCTCTCTCTCTCTCTCTTTCTCTATCTATCTTTTTCTATCTTTCTATCTTTCTCTTTTTCTCTCATTGCACATAAACGTACTGACATAGCGACTGATACGAAGCTAAAGAAAACTGGAAAGAAAAAGAGAGATAGAGAGAAAGAGAGAGACAGAGAGAGAGAGAGAGAGAGAGAGAGAAAGAGAAAGAGAGAGAAAGAGAGAGAGAGAGAGAGAGAGATATGAATATATTTATTAATTTCCATTAGTATGTTCAACAAGGTATGAATAACGTAAGTAGAACTTTACCTCTTGACTTTTCTTCGAAAGAATGAGGATTCCGGTTGTAAAATTGAAAATTATGATTCGAAACAATGATTATCGTCGGAAAGATGTTTTTGTATATTGGTTTCTTTTTCTTTTTCTCTTTTTTCTCTCTCTCTCTCTTTTTTTTCTTTCTTTTTTTTTTTTCGATACATTACATTTTTAATTGAATTACTAATATTATGCGCAGACGAAAATTGATGATTTTTCGATGATATGCATGATCGTTCGTTTAAGATAATTGAATATGCAAAGTACTACATATTTCTTTTCCTTTTTTTTTCTTTTATTTTTTCTTTTTCTTTTTTTTCTTTTCCTTTTTTTTTTTTTATATATAGATATTTTCTTGCTATATTCTGCGAATGTCTGTGTATCTTTTTTTTTTAATTCTTATACATCGAAAGCGTATAAGGTACGACAAATTTGTATATATATATATATATATATACATTTTTTTGTTTGTTTTCTTTTCTCTTTAAATTTAGCTAATACGCCATAGTCCTAAAAAAGAAAAAAAAAAAAAAAGAAAAAGGAAACAAAAAAACGTTAAACCGAATTAAAACGAGAAACGTATAAATATGAATAATTAACATTGATAATTTGTTAGGTATGAGCGGCCTCTTATGATTTAAATGTAGTTTTAAAATAAGAAAAGTGGCTCCATCTGACGAAGCCAGGTTGAAATCAATCTACTTGGAACATAAACTCGGAAGATAAAATGTGATATGTTTTTTTTTTTTTTTTGAGACAAGGAAAAAGCGGGATCTTTTAAATTCGTCGTTCGTACATAAATCGTGTAAAAATTTACGATCCTTCGTTAATTTTTCAAGATCCTTCATTTTTCCACGATTTCTTCTTCATTTTTCTTAGACTCGTTCGAAACGAATGGGGATTTCTTTTTTTATCCACGATCGACTATTAGAAAGTTCCTGTAATACAAAAGCAAATACGATCGACGTTCTATCCCAAAATCGATTTACGTAACGAACCACGCTCATGTATATTTATGATCCTAAAAAGAATAGAGCACGAGAGAAAGAAAGAGAAAGAGAAAAAGAAAGAGAAAGAGAGAGAGAGAGAGAGAGAGAGAGAGAGAGAGAGAGAGAGAGAGAGAGTACTAATTAAGATATCGTTCGATCGTTGAACAAAACTCACGGAGAAAAGACGCTTTTTTCCGCGTGAGGATCGGTTAATTAACGAAAACGACTGACGAGAAAATTTTGACAAAGAAAAAAACGAAAAGAAAAAGAAAAAAAAAGCAGAAAAAGAGTGAGAATACTACGAGTAGAATGAAATCGAAAAATTTGCGTTATATATATATCGTGTGAGTTTATATGAAGGAGGGATGGAATAAAAGTTGCAAGAATAACAACAGGAAAAAGAAAAAGAAAAAGAAAAAGAAAAAGAAAAAGAAAAAGGAAAAGGAAAGAAAGTACTCATAAAAATAAATCGATCTTGGTCGATCGATTTAACTCTAAATATCTCAAAATAGAAACTCTCAAGTCTTCCCGTAGGCACGTTTCTTGATACGATCTTCGATCGATATCAAATAATTCTATTCATTCGTTGCGATTACATTAGATCAAAAATAATGAAAAGAGAAAGAAAAAGAGAGAGAATAGATAATAAAGATATTTTTAATAAAATTATTATATTATATATTGGTATTTATTACATAGATAAGAAAACTAGACGAAAGAGAAAAGAAAAAGAGAGAGAGAGAGAGAGAGAGAGAAAGAGAGAGGGAGAAAGAGAGAGAATAAGAGAAAGGAGAAAGAAAAAAGAAATAGAATATAATAATTTTATTATATATACATATATATATATATATATATATATATATAAATATATATATTTGTATAACAAAATTATTATATTATATATAGATATTAATTATATAAAAAAAGAAAAACGTGACAAAAGAGAAAAAAAAAAGAAAAAAAAGGAGATGAAAATATGTAGAACATAATTTTATAACATATACACACACACACACACACACACACACATATATATATGTATATATATTAGGTGGACCGGAAAGTAATGTCGTTTTTGCGCATATAAAAATAAAAACTTATTAAAAATTTGTTCGTTTGAATTTAATTTAAGAAAGCGACATTATTTTCCGGCCCCCCTAATATATATTTAAAAAGAAAAAGAAAAAGAAAAGAGAGAGAGAGAGAGAGAGAGAGAATAAGAGAGTATATATATACATACTTACATGTAGTATATAAGAAGAGTAGGCGGTCGAACGGTTTAGACGATAACAATCGTTATAATCTAACACGAACGCGTAATATTATGTATCAAAAAGTCTGGATAGGCGCACGCGTGTCTTTAAAGTCTCGTGTCGCGGCTAACCTGGTACGTCGTTCCCATACTATGAGAAAGAGAGAGAGAGAGAGAGAGAGAGAGAGAGAGAGAGAGAGAAGTTCGAAGCTGGAAAAGAAATATAATCGTCCAGGCCAACGAACAACCGTGGCCTCGGTTTCAGGGTCGTTTCAACTATTATCCTGCCGCCAAGGATGCAGAAGAGTGCATCGTTCGAGAGTCCCAGCATTGGCCTGGGAGTCCTCGCTTTCGCCCTCTCAAGAACAAACTCCTCCACGTCCTCTACTTATACCTATATCGTTAGATATCGATATATAGATCTATCGATAGATCTTTCGATCGATCGTTGCACCAATAAAACTTTTCTTTTTCTTTTTTCTTCTTCTTCTTCTTCTTCTTTGTAATAGTAAACACAGTTTTCCTAAAATCATTGCATTGAAAAATATTGATTATATTCGAGGAGTGGATCGGTGAAATTAAAATGACGTTTCAAAAATATGATACCGACGAAGTGAGGACAAGGAGATGACTTTTCTCTCTCTCTCTCTCTCTCTCTCTATTTCTCTTTGGTTTTCTCGTTTGAAGAGAATAATCATGTGGGTGTAAAAAAAATGTGGTCCAGAAGGCAAGAACCGACACTATCGAATCTTGAAAGATCTTTGGTAGGGGCCTCGAGGAGGTGGGTGGGTGGAGAGGGGATGGTAAGGTATGGTTAGGAAGGGGGAGAGGAGTCCGGAGGCATCGGCGGCGGCAGAAGCAGCAGCAGCAGCAGCAGCAGCAACAGAGCACTATAGCGGAGGGGGCACGTGTTCTACGCGAGAACATCCTCTTTTATTACTTATTAGCGAGAGCCCAAAGTGTTGTGCGTTGCTCGGTGCTTCAGTCGGCGAATGCGATTTTAATGATGCGTTTCAAGGTCTCTCTCTCTCTCTCTCTCTCTCTCTCTCGCTCGCGCGCGCGCGCGCGTTTTCTTGCTTTTTCTTGGGGGTCTTTGCTACAAACGACGACGACGACGACGACGACGACGAAGACGAAGACGATGACCACTAAGACGAAGACTACTTTGAACACACTCGAAAACCAGTCGAGTCGTTACACCCGTTGACAGCTTCTCTTTCGATCGATCTCTCATTTTAAATCGTTAAATCCCTAACGAAAACTACATTCCCTTTACGCCTGAAAACGAAAAGAGTTAACGATTCCATTTAACGCGATCTCTCTCTTGATCATTTTCTTCGGAAGAATTTGTTGCATCTTATTTTTGCCGGATCGAATAAACACCCGAGGCCATGCCTTGATATCACATCGTACTCTTCGATTTATATCCTTTCTTTTCATCCTCCATTGCGACTTGCCTGTGCAAGGTCTTCGAACGCATCACGGAGTGACCGTATAAACGAGCAAATAAAGGCCGGTGCTCTAAGATCAGGGCCGTGAGGTGTACGAACCGAAAGATTGTTGATCTCTATGCATTTAGTATGTTAGCTATATATAATATATATATATATATATATATATATATATATATATATATATATATATGTAATAGTTATATATTTATATAACTATTTATATATATTTATATATTTGAATACTTGTTTATAATAATTTTTAATTGTTTACTATATAAATATTGATTTTGATTATATTAAGTTTAATAAATTTTGTTTTAATACACTATATAGAATTCTATATATATATATATATATCTAAATCAACATAAACTATACTTTTTATCTTAAAATTTTTCTTTTACATAAATAATAATGATAACGATTAGATTCGAACAATTTTATCAAAAAAAAAAAAAAAAAAAAGAAAAATAATCCTTTATACGATCAATTTTTTTTTCAGCGATTTAAAGATGGAAAATATAATGCTACAAGATACGCGGAAAGATCAAATCAAGATAGTTGGTGAGCAAATAATAAAAATAAAATCAATTATGTTTATCAATCATCGAAACGAGAAATCTCTCATTATAGGAAAATAATTATCTTTTTTTTTTTTCTTTTCGAATAGATTTTGGATTGAGTAATATCTACGATAGCGAGGATCCTTTGAAAACTCATTGTGGCTCACCTGAATATGCAGCACCAGAACTTTTTGTCGTTGGTAAAAAATACGGACCCGAGGTCGATCTTTGGAGTCTGTAAGGAAAAATTCTTGATTAATAAGATAAATTAACTCTTGTCGAATAAAGATATGATCGGCTTTTATAACGTCATTATTCTTCCAAAAGAAAAGAGAAATCTTACCACATTAAAATCCATTCATATATAAACTATTAAATATAGATTACAATTTATAATTTCGAAAAATTCGTCTTTAAAAGATTTTAAATTGGGATCATATAAAAATATAAAAGTATTAAATTTTACGCCTGAATATAGATAACCGTGTCATACTCGTACCTCCTGTAGTATGCAACTTATCATACGAGAATGCTATTACAAATTAATAAAAGAACTTGAACTATATTACCGACGGAAATATCCACGTAGATAGAATTATCGACGTGCA
>NC_062201.1:1299072-1304072 GCF_912470025.1 Vespa velutina
TACAAAATACCATCGAGATATTCACCTTATACAAAGTCCGAGGAGAAATCGTCGACTGGATATGTTTGTGCAATAAATCCGTTCAAAGAGAATAAAAAATGTTGGGACAATAAAAGCGTGTCGTTCGGTGATGTTAAAAATTCTACGAAACTTCAGAAATATTCGAATACGTCCTGTACGACTTGCAAAAATGTTTTTTTACCATTGTCGAATCCACAACAACCGCAAGTTTTTAAGAAGAATGAATTCGTTGAACACGCGATACCAATGCACAACAAGTACTCCGACAAAAGGTAATGATAGTCAGACCTATAATCAATCGAATGATAAGGGATAAAAAGAAACCTTTATATGATTTTTCCCTTCCACTCTTCTCTCTCTCTCTTTCTCTCTTTTTCACTCATCTCTCTGTCCTTCAGTAATGAACAGAAGCAAACGAGCAGATTGGCCGTTCGTCAAACGAATATCCGTTTATTGCCTACCTCTTCAAGAATTTCTTTTTCTCAAGCATCTTCCAGTTCTCCTCAATCCGACGTAGTACATCGTAATCCTATCAAGAGATGGTCTGAAATACGTGAGAAGAGAGAAACGATTCGACAACAAAGACGTTCGACACATTCCGTAATTGTTTGTTTAATAATGACGGCATTGTTCCTTTCTAATTTTTTTTTTTTTTTTTTTTTTTTTTTTTTTTTTTTTTTTTATAAATATTCCTTACCTCGTTCAAATACTTTTTATACTAATAATCTAATTATTTCTATTATTGGTACTGAGCAAACGTTAAAATATTTTTTAAACGAACAAAATATTTTTTACGCACCCACATCAGCTTGTATGATCGTTCATTTTTTGTTACATTTTGTTCTTTCCTTTCTTCTTTTTCCTTCCATATTTTTTTTTTTTTTTTTTTTTTTTTTTTTTTTAATCATTCTTATATCTCTTAAAATATAACATTCACATAATGTTTTATTTTAGGTAACTCAAACCGATACGAACACGATCTCATCAACGTCCTCGGTAAACAGAACTCGACCGCGTACTTCAGAATCCAACGTCATAAATCGTAATGCAATTAATCGTTGCAAATTTACAATGGAAAAATTAGAGTCCCAAAGGGAAGTCGATAAAATTGTAACTTCGGTGCCAATATTTGTTAAGAAAAAGATAATATCTGCTTACGATACAATAGCACCGAAATATCTTTTGCGCAATAATTCTTCGAATAAAAGTGCATCCAAGTTAAATGACAAAGTAAGATAACTGAAGGATGAACAATAGAATTATTATAACGCGAGCTCGGATATTTTTTTCGTTCCTTTTGATTAAGAAAAAAAAAAAAAAAACAAAAAGAAAAAAAAACAAAAAAAAAAGAACATCGATTTAATTAGAAAATTAAAAGTTGTTTATGAGTCTTTTAATAAAGTTCTAAAATATTTTACATATTATGTATTTCGAGACAATTTTAGGACAAACAATAAAATGATCTCTTTTTTTTTCCTCTTTTTTCTTTTTTTCTCGAAAAATTAAACACAAATCATATTTTATTGTCGTATCTTTATGAAATATGTTTTAAAACTACAATTGGAATTTCTAATAAAGAGATTAATTCGTGACGAATGTTTGAATTTAGCGCGTAAAATGTATGTTTTCGCGTGTACAAACGATAATGTCTCCATCTGGATGATATTAGAGAAACCATCGGTTACTGCCACGCGTAAACGCGAAAGAGGTTATTATATCTTTCTTCAGAATAGTTTGTTTCAACGGAAAGATTAAAGGAAATTAAAATAACGTATAAAAATGTCGGCAATTGCGGTGATCGGAAAGTTCCTTCAAGAGTATACGAAAACTACTCCGAAAAAGCTCAAAATTATTGATGCTTATTTACTGTATGTGTTTTTGACGGGTGTCATACAATTTGTGTATTGCTGTCTTGTTGGCACTTTTCCATTCAATAGTTTTCTAAGTGGTTTTATATCTTGTGTCTCTTGTTTCATATTAGGAGGTTTGTTTAATATTAATTATTAAATTGATTTTATATATATATATATATGTATATACATATATACAAGTTAATCAGATTGGATTATTGAAACTAACCTCTTTTGCAGTTTGTCTTCGATTACAAGTAAATCCACAAAACAAAAGTCAATTCTATGGAATAAGCCCGGAGAGAGGATTCGCTGACTTTATATTTGCTCATATTATACTTCATATCATCGTAATGAACTTCATTGGTTGAGAGAAATATTTTTTTTCTCAATAGTTTATATCAATTTAATCGGAATTAATAATTAGGAATATATTAATGAAGAAAATCGCACTTTTATATATTAAAAAAAACGTAAATGTAAAGATTAATAAATCATTTTGATTCGTTCTAATTTAATGTAACATATTTTTGTCATAGAAGAGATGTTTTAAAAAACAAAAAAAAAAATTATTATAAAAATTATTAAAAAAAAAAAAAATTAAGTATATATATATATATATATATACTTAAGAAAAAAATAAATCATTTGAAAGAAATTCATTCATTACTTGTTTCCTTTTCTCCTTCTTTTATGCTAAAGACAAACAATGTATAACTACGACAATCTATAATACATTTTATTTGTCTTATTTTTCATACAACCTTTTTTGGGGAGCGGGAGCGGGGTGGGGAGGGGGGGATAACAGGAAACTTTATGTTTCTAAATTTAATACATATTTTAAACTCAATATTTACAATGACATTAAGGAAGGGGGGATCTCTATCGCGTAAGTGCATAAAGTTCACATATACGAAAAGGATCATTCTTGCACCGTCAGAGGTTTTTTTTTTCTTTTTTGTTTTTTTTTTTCATATTTCGAAGAAAAATTCTATGGTGCAAGAGTACAAATCTTTTGCCTTTAGAAAATACCATTTTATAAATAAATTAACACGAATATTTTTACAATATATAAACTATCAGATATTGAATATTCAAATATATGGCAAAAAGAAAAAAAAAAAAAAAAAAAAAAAAAAAAAAAAAAAAAAAAAAAAGAAAAAATTGATTACTTTTTTTTCTTTCAACTAAATATCTTATTTATTCGATGAACGGAAACAATTTTTCAAAGCTCTTAAATGTATAATTTCATTATTTCTGATTTAATACTAAAAGCTAGAGTGGAAATGCTAAAATTTCACTTGGCGAATTGCCATACACAAAAAGTTGTTTCTTCACAACATGTTTATATCTTATTTCCTACCTAAGGGTGACTTAAAAACTATAAAATAAATAGCATCTTTAATAAGAATAAAAATAAAAATAAAACACATGGTATATGAGAATATGGATACTGCTATAACTTAAAATAATATTCTATTTGTATGAGTTTAAAGCCAGTTATTAAACGATGTATGAATATCATACAGACATACACGTTATATTATATCTTTGACCATACGCATAAATGTAAGTGTGTATCTATAAGAAGTTTAATTATATCACATAAGCAGCCAAGGAAACTCAATAAACATAGTTATGATTCGTTGTTAAAGTAATATATAGTTATAACAAAAGTAACGATCTTTTTTTTCTTTTCTTTTTTCCTTTTTCTTTTTCTTTTTTTCTTTTTTTCAATATAAGAATAAATAAAAAGTCATAAAATTTGCGAAATACTTCATCAAAACAAGAAAAGTCTTTTTAAGGTGTATTTCTGTTTGTGTGTGTGTGTGTGTGTGTGTGTGTGTGTGTGTGTGTGTGTCTGTCTGTCTGTCTGTCTGTCTGTCTGTCTGTATGTGTGTGTGTATTTGTGTAAATGTTATATGTATATTATAACTTAAAATAAAAATTATATGTTTGTCAAATATGAAGTTAACGAACAATCTGCATATTTTGTTCCTTAGGGTGAATTCAATTTGTTTATCTATTTTTTTTTTTCGTTTGATTTTTTTTCCTTTTTTTTCTTTTTTTTTTTTTTTTTTTGTTTGGAGGGTTTTCCTTTTTTTTTTTTCTTTTTCTTTTTCTTTTCTTCTTTCTTAATACGCAAACTGCACTATTAATTTTCAAGTACAATGCCTAAATATATTTGTATATTAAAAATGTAGAACGAAAATCGAAATATAAAACTAAAATATAGTAATACGGATTATATATTATGCAAAGCTTTCGATCGACCGATAACTATAGCGATGCTCCGAATATATAATATGAAACAATTATTAATAAAGCGTATGTCTGTGTCTCTCTGTGTCTGTGTGTGTATATTTGTGTGTCTGTGTTTGTGGTAAGTGAATGTGTGTGTGTGTGTCTGTATGTATGTATGTATGTATGTATGTTTGTGTCTTTTACACAATTCAATATATTACTAACATTCGATCTGTCGATCGAATTTACTCTCTCGATGTAGAATAAGAATATATAATACGTATATAGTAATCGGTGAAAAGCAAAGGACTCGTCACAATTCGATCTTCGGTTTTACCATTTCTTTTCTCTTTTTTTTTTCTTTTTCTTTTTTTCGTTTTCTTTTCTTTTCTTTTTTTTTTTTTTTTTTTTTCTTTTTTTTTTATCAACAGCTTAGAACTCACTTTCATTTGCATATCGATAAATATTTCTCCTTTCCTTCTTTCTTTCATTCTTTCTTTTTTTTTTTTTTGTTTTCTTTTTTTTTTTTTTGTTTTGTTTGTTTTTTCTCTTACAAACGAGATAATGATCTTCACGCGAGATTATAAATAACGCATGTTATTTAGTAGAAAGTTTATAATGAAATAATTCATCTCGTGATAAAACATTCGTCTCCGGTTGCAGCAACTTCTTTTGCTCACTATAAATTGGCACGGGATCATTTAAATTACAATTAATGATACTATTATAATAATAATAATAATAATAACAATAACAATAATAATAATAATAATAATAATAATAATAATAATAATAATAATAATAATAATAATAATGATAATAATAATAATAAATGAATTTATGAAATTGAAAGAAAAAAAAAAATAAAATAAACAAGAAATCAAC
>NC_062201.1:1309072-1325841 GCF_912470025.1 Vespa velutina
AAAAAAAAAAAAAAAAAAAAAAAAAAAAAAAAGATAAAACGTACGAACATTTATTAAAAATTTTCATTATCATATTAAAATACATTTTGATTTTTGTGTCGATTCGATTGTAATACAATTTTTGGGGGGTTCCTTTTTTTTTCTTTTTTTTTCTTCTTTCAATTCAGAGGATTGGAATCCAAGGAAAAGAAAATAATGAATAAAAAATAAAAATTCTATTGTGCAAATTAAAAAGTGAATAAATAAATAAATTCCATAGATAAATATTCTACATTATATAAGAAAATAAATAAATAATAATTCTACTGTGTATATATATGGAGGGAAAAAAAAAAAAGAAAAAAAGAAAACGAATGATTTCGCAGAAAATTTATCTTATTTCAATGAAATCATTGTTATTACATGGATCAATTAAAATTGAATTATCGGAATCTCGTAGATTAAAACTCAAAGTTCTCATGAGATCATTTATCACCCTAACAGATAATTTGATTTCTGTAAAGGAGATAAGGAAGAAAGAAAGTACGATTAAACGGATAGAGAAAATCTTTATAAAGGGTGCAAGTTCTTGAAATAAATGTCAGTTCGAGATATTAATCAAATTATAAATAATAAATGAAAGAAAAAAGATTAAGAACTTTCATCCTTCATCTTCTTCTTTCTTATTATTATTATTATTATCATTATTATTATTTATCATCATTATCTTTTTGTTTTATGGAAAGAATTAAAAATAAAACAAATTATTTCTATAGAAACTTTTTTTGAAAAATTTGATTTATATTTCTCAAACGTTTACTCATATCTAATCGTATGATGAAAGAAATAGATAGATATAAGGAAATAATAAATTAAAATAAATAAATAAATAAATAAACAAACAAATAAATAAATAATTATAAACGTACTTTTGTTCCATATGGCTTAGTACAGCCAAATAATTCCTGTGTTTGGTGATTCTTCGTTGGATCTCGTAAAATAGATAACGTAGTTGCATACATATAACCAGTGATGCCATACTAAGGAAAATGTTGCTCCAAAGTAACATATGAATGTGATGAAAGAAGTCAACGGCCAAAGCGGTCAGTTCTGATGTCAAATCCGTGTAATAGGTCAAAGGTCCGCGTTTATCCCATGAACGTTGGGAAGACGTACCGGCACCACGTGTGTCGTACAGATGAATTACATATCGCAACATCACGTGAATCGTACGGACGGCCAATAGTATGCACTAAAAAAAAAAAAAAAAGAAAAGAAAAAATTAATAAATCAATAAATCTTATATCTAATAAATCTATATCGATACTAGTATGATTTTTCTTTTTTTTTTTTTTTTTTCGATGTCAGATAAACCTGACATTTATACGATAATCTTGAACGATATAAATTCGGATTGAAATTATTTTTGTATTATATATTCATAAGTGTATGATGTGAAATATTAGAACAAAAAAATATATATATATATATATGTATATAAATAAATTGGTTAATAATCTGTTATATTAATAATTAAATGTAATAATAACAATATTATTTTGAATTCATTTTGGAATGATAAGAAAATATATTTACTTATTATATTATTACTAAAATGATTTTAGATGTCTTTATATTATTTTAGATGACCTTTGTCACCATTGATATCGATTTTTTTTTAAACAAATCTATGTCAACTTCGTATTCGGATATATTTTTAATGATTAAACATACTTTTTAAATACTCCGATAATATGGAAATAATCGATTTGGAAGAAAGAACTTTTTGTGCAAAGCTTTTACATAATTTACGTTATAAATAAATTGCGTTGCGCAATCGATCTACGGGTTTAGGGGAAAAAAAAAGTTAAAAGTAAAAAAAAAAAAAAAGGAGCAAAAAAGAAAAAAAAGAGAAACGAGAAAATCACAGTCATTTATCTGACGTGGTTTTACTCGGAAGACGGTACTCGAGAACGATACGCGAACATATCGAACGACGAACACGTGGCGAAGAACTTCTGAATAAACTTTCGTCCATTCAACGTTACGTTGAGTTTATGAATAATCTAAGTTGCCGTATCAAGAGAGTGCAGAGTAATGCTATGACACGTATCTATGTTCATACATACATAAGAGCTACTCTCGAGTATGTAACGTAAGAGTCGAGTACATCTACCTTTGATAAAAGTAACAAAAAAGAGTGGAAGAAGAAAAAAACAAAAAAAGAAAAAAAAAAACGAAACGAAACAAGAAAAAAAAAAGAAAAGAAAAGAAAAAGGAACAAAGAAGATTGAACTATTATCATTTCATTAATATTGTTTTAATTAGTTGAATTACTTGTTCCGATTAATCCAATCTTATCCTTTTTCTTTTTCTTCTTTTTCTTCTTCTTTTTTTTTTTTTTTTTTTTTTTTTTTGTATTTTTTGTTTTCATTTACAATCTATCTTTTCAATTATCGTCAATCATTACTTCATATTTCATATTTATAAATTATGTTCTATCGTACAAACCATTAAATATAATACGACATCTCAATTAAATCTCAATTAAATATCTACGTATATGTATTTTTGTTTTCATTATTCGATGTTATAAGCTGTTATTGTTTTTTTACTTGCTATTTCCTGTTTTTTTTTTTTTTTTATTACTATCATTTATCTTCAATACTTGTTCTTTTTTTTTTTTTTTTTATTACTATCATTCTCGTTCTTAATATATACTCATTTAATTTATTTCTTTTTTTTTTTTTTTTTTATCTGAAAAATGATTAACTAAAGAAAATATTATAAAAAAAAAAAAAAAAATATTATACGTTTTCGTAAAATATATATTTTGATTGAATATTTGTTATAGACAAATAAACTCGCAATATCGCGAATCCGGGAGGTCAAGCGTAGACTGAAAATCTCGCATTATCGCGGATCCGAAGTGCAATGTATTAATTATTACTTTTCTTTTTTGTTCTGTTCTTTTTTTTTATTGTCATTAGTTTTAGATGATCCTTTTTTTTGTTGTTCGAACATCATTCATCAGCGTTATTTATAAATTAAAGTTTCAATGTATATATAAATTAAATTTTTTATCAGAAAATATTATTTCCTTTTTTTATTTTTGTTTATGATTATCATTTATTTTCAATCTTTATTGGTTTTTTTTTGTGTCTATATGTATGAAACATTTTATTATTATTATTATTAGTACTATATCAAAAGTATTATTTTCAATTTGTTACGTAATAAATATGTTATGTTATAAAATTCTTGATAAATTTTTTAATGAACTTATTGTATCTTTGATATACATATGTTTACATATTTATAAAAAATTTGCATTAGAAATTCATAATCATGTTCATCGAATAACACGAAGATTGCAAATCACTTTTGTTACATATTTATGTTTACTGCAGATATATATGTTAATCATTTTTTTAAATATGAACGCTCTATAAATATTTCGTCTTATATTATATCTCATCGACTTTTAAAAAAAAAAAAAAAAAAAAAAAAAAAAGAAAAAAAAGAAAAAAAAAAATTTACACATAAATATTTTTTATTATTGGACGTTCATTTTTTTGTTTATAATTTTTTCAATCTGCATCGTTTAAATAAAAATAAATTGAGATCTTTTTGTAACGTATAATTATAAAAAAGAAAAATTATAAAAAATAAAAAATTAAAATATATATATATATATATATATATATATATTTTATATATGTACTTATGTTAAACATTAGAACGAATTTTATCGTTCCAAAGTTTAAACTTTTATTATTCGAAGAAACATTTACAAATTTTAATTAAAACTTGTAAAAAATATAATATTTTATTCACATTATTTATCACTTCGATTATTTCATATTTCATTTAAGTTCTTTATTCCTTATTTTATATCAATTCCTTGATATTTCATTCGATCAAATAAAATTAATGTTTTTATACGTATAACTTATATTAAAAAGTTTCTACAAATGATTTGCAATAAATATCATAAATATATTGTCCAATAAACATTTGTTCAAACATAATTTTATCAAAACAAAGCCAACATACTGTTATCTTGTTAAATAATATGGAAAATATATATATATATATTACATAATGTCCAAGGTCTTTGAAAAGTCATTATGTACATTTTAGATATCGCTTTTTTGTTTCTTTTTCTTTTTTTTTTTGTTTCTTTTTTTTTTATATACTATACAAGGATAAAGGTAATTACTTTTGATGCAAATTTGTGTAATCGTGGGGGAAAAAAAAAAGAAAAAAAAAAAAAAAAATAAATAAATAAAAGAACATTATGACATTTCGAATTTTTTTGCAATTTATAAATTTTCTATCACAAATCCGTGACAATGTTGATGAACGTTATCGATAACATTAAAGATAAAAGATACGAAATGCGAAATAAGAGAAAGAATTTCCTAAAAAATGTTTTACGAAAAATTATTAAACGAAATTTCAGAGAATCGAATTTCTTCGTTCAATTTAACGCTATTAGATTATTTTTCATCGGTATTTTATTAAATTAAACGCATACACATATGTTAGAAAATAATTAATTAGGTAGGAAAATTCCGAAATCGTATTATCGATGCAGTTTAGAAAATAACACCTCGAACGTTGGAAAGTGTGTAGCCGTGAAACAATATATTACTTTCAGTTCTGTAGAAACATTGACGGTCGCCATGTTGAAACAGATATATAAACATTATTAATACATTTTTTTGTTTTTGTTTTAGAAGACAAATATATTTTTCTTGTCTTAAAACCATGCTATTTTTTTTTTTTTTTTGTATTCTTTGGATTCCGTATTATTTTTCAAAATAGATAATGAGTTTTCAAACGCCCTGTATAAAGATACTCAAAGAATAAAAAAGAAAAAAAAAAAGGAATTAAAAAGAAAATAAAGAAAAATTTTCCAAATAAATCAGTGACATAACAAACTTCTTTGTTTATATATTTATATATTTATTATCTAATTAATTATTAATTATTATCTAAAATTAATAGATAATAAATTAATTAGATAATAAATATTTTCAAAGTATTATTAAATAAATAATATTAAATGTTTTTTTAATATTTTCAAAATATTATTAAATAGAAAATATAAAAAATGTTGTGTATATATATATATATATATATATATATATATAAAATTGTAAAGAATTATATAAATATTGACATTATAGTAACGAATAATGATCGATCGATCGATCAAATTGCATTGAAACTTTTCAAGATATCTTGGAGTATAATCAAGCTCAAGTGATCGATCCTAAAATGGAGAAAGATAAGTACCGAGACTATTGGAAATGGATCGTGACCGATTGCGTTCACCGATGTAGAAAGTTTCTAGAAGTATTGCGAATGAGAATCGAACAAAGATGCATATATATATCTTTTAGGGATAAATAGATACAAGGTAAAAAAGGTACTTAAAAATGTAATTGGTACGGGTTGTTGATCGAGATCTTTCTCTCTTGTTGATTTTAAGCAATTCCTTCGATACGTCGATTCAAACCTCTTCTAATTATTTAAATCTCTATATCTCTTTCAAATTAAATTTATTTTCAAATGATACTATTTATACGTGTATAACATAGACACAGACATATATTATCCTTGAATATTACTTTTCAATAACGTATAAATAAAATTTCAAATACTAAAAAAGCTAGAAAAATGAAAAATAGTTTATAAATAGAATGATAAAAATGTTTTTGTTTTATTTAAAAATTCAAATTGCAAAATACAAAACACGGTAAATTTTTTTAAGATAATGCTGTTTTTTTCTTTCTTTTTTTCATTTTTCTTCTTTTAAGATCGTAAAAAAAACCAAATTTAATTATTAGTTTAAACGATTTCGAAAAAGAATAATTGATTTTTAACATAAACTAAAAACTTTTCACTCATTTAAGGACATTTGATTCTTTCTATAATAATAACAATAACAACAACAACAACAACAACAACAACAACAACAACAACAACAACAATAATAATAATAATAATAACAATAATAATAATAATAATAATAATAATAATAATAATAATAATAATAATAATAATAATAATAATAATTTGTAAATATTATCCGAATGTATATAGATGTAAATAAATTTATTTTTCATTTTTCTCATTTTTAATAAATTAACGTATTTATTAATATAATTTCAATCATAAGTACGATTTTTATATAATTAATGATTAAACATGATATTAAATATAAAAATGAACAAATTTTTTATAAGAATGCGATTTTTATGGTCTGAAATCATGTGATTTCTAAAAGGACGAGAGTCCTAACGAATGAAATAAGAAAAGGAGAGTATATGTCAGGAGGACGAATGGAGAAACGAAGAAAGAGAGAGGGAAATTGTTTCTCGGTGCAACGAGACTAACGGTATCTTTGTGATATATATATATATATATATATATATAAATATATATCAGTTCAAGTTACTATTTCTACAGTTTGAAAAGACTATAAAACAAGAATTAGGTCAATCTCTTGTCTCTCTCTCTCTCTCTCTCTCTCTCTCTCTCTCTCTCTCTCTCTCTCTCTCTCTCTCTCTCTCTTTCTCTCTCTCTTGATCTTCGTCGTCATTCGAGTGTAACTAACCAGAATGATTCATTTAATATAATAATTAAATTGCAAATGTTAATTATAAAAATACACAATAAAGTCTTTTGTATTAAATAATAAAATAATAAAATTTCTAAGAGGATTATTTGTTTCATACATTTACATTATCACATTGTTTCGTTATATTTTTTGTTTAACAGGTATAAAAGTAAAAAGTATGCGAATATTTTCTCGAAATTTTCAAAATTATTCAATTTTTTTATTATTTAACAACAAGAAAAATTATAATCATCGAAAAAATTTTAATCCTTTGTTACGTCAATGTCTACTTGACATTGACATAACATTTCGAAACATTCGAAACATTATGTATAATTCGAAATCAGTCGTATTCGAAAAAGAAGTAATAAAAAAAAGAAATTCGAAGTCTCACTCGTACTCAAGAAGAAAAAAAAAGAAAAGAAAAGAAAAGAAAAGAAAAGAAAAGAAAAGAAAAGAAAAGAAAAGAAAAGAAAAGAAAAGAAAAGAAACAAGAAAAAGCACAGATCACATTTAAATTCTTTATTATTATTATTGTTGTTGAGAAAAAAAGAAAAAAAAACAAAACAAAACAAAAATACAACGAGTTCTTCAAACACCATTGAAACGAGAATTGAAAAGAAACAAGAAAAAAAAAAAAAAAAGAAAAATAAACAATTCCATTTTATAATATTTAAAAAATATCAAATTCGAAATAATTCAATCAAGTTTTCAGATAAAAAGAAAACGAACAAACAAAAAAGTAATCATATTCTGTATGATAAATTGAGCAAAATTATGAGGAAAAGAATAAACTTCCTTAGAATAACATAAAAAGTTCACATTAATTTTATAGATAAGGAAGATTTCGTGTTAACGAGTTCTGATTATTTTCAACGCTTCATTATTAAGTAATAAAGGAAAAAAAAATAAAAAATAAAAAAAAATAAAAAAAAAAAATAAATAAATAAATAAAAAAAAAAAAAGAATCAAAAATTAGTAAATATTAGTAAAAATACAGTAACCTGTTTACATAAATCTGTCTAATGAACGCACTTTAATTTCACTGATATATGTGTGTATATATATATATATATATATATATATATATATATATATGCATACATGTTTATATACATACATACTTACGTACAACGTATACAGGGTGAGTCCATAAGTTTTCAAGCGATTTTAAAAATCAATTATAATTTCCTGTTTTCTTCGTTTTTTTTTCAATTTTATTCTTTTTTCTTTTTTTTTTTTTTTTTCAAATTGTAAACCTACAAAAGTCTAACTACGGAGCCTAATGAGTCTCGAAGAAAAAAAAAAAAAAAAATAAGAAAAAAAGAAAAATAAGAAAAAAGAAAAGTGTAATCGATTTTGAAAATCATTTAAGAACTTTTGTATCGCTCTGTATATCTGTATATATATATATATATATATATATATATAAAACCGTGTTCCTTTTTTAAACGAGGTCACTCGCGATTCTCATCTCTTATCTTTTCTCTGGAAGAAAACATGGAATGTTTTCTTCGTTTTGCTCGTTTTAGCGAAGGTGTGAAAACTTTGTAATAAACTTTCGTGGCTTTTAAATACTTTGAAAAGCAACGAGAGCGAGTGAGAGAGAAAGAGAGAGAGAGAGAGAGAGAGAGAGAAAGAAAGAGAAAAAGATAATGGATTATGTATTACGCAACTATAACGATAATTTAGATTCTAAAGACGTAAAATAATAAAGGGGGGAATGAAGTTTCACCTTTGTTTACTTTTCCATAACGCTAACGTTAAATTATTGAAATTTCATTCATGAGGTGTGTGTGTGTGTGTGTGTGAGTGGGTGTGTGTGTATTTGTGTAAATTATATCAATAAGTATGTCTTTTTGTTTTATACAAATTAATTCTATCAATTTATTATCGTCTATGTGTATGCATATTAAATCGAATTTAACGTTTAAATTCACATGATTGTAAAATTACGATATAATAAATATATTATTATTAAATACTATTTAACGTGCAACATAACAGATATAATGTGACAAAAATTTATTTAATTTCGTAAAAATAAATTTATGTGAATCTAATATATATATATATATATTTTTTTTTTTTTTTTTTTATTAATTATAACATAATAAAACGTATATTAAATGTTCAATCCGATTTAATGTTTAACGTAAAATAAATGCGTCGAAAAAATTTCATTTTATATATCAAATTCCGTCGAAATAAAATTGTAATATAATTTTTCGATTATATATATATATATATATATATATATATATATATATATATATATATATATATATTTATAAATTATATAAACTATATAAATTATATAAATTTTTATAAATTATATATATATATATATACATATATTTTTTGTTTTTTAATATTTAATCAATAATTAGGCATTATAATTAATTTAAATGAAAAAAAAAAAAAAAAAAAAAAAAAAAAAAAAAACTGTTATTTCAATATATCGATATGAAAAGATATTTTTTAATCGATAATTTATTAATCGATACGAAGTTAACAAGTTTTTTTTTTTTTTTCGTGATATTAATACGTTTATATAATGCTTAAACATTTTTAATATAATCTTTATCAATTAGAACGTAAAAGTGACTCACCTCAGCCGCCATGAAAGCGAAAGTATTAAAGGACACTAAAAAGAAAACCGCTGCAGTGCACAACAGGAGCATGAATGTAGATAACGCTAGGATTCCTGTCAAAAGTCCAAAGAGTCGAGCATGACTCCATCCTGGGGTAGTTGGAGAAAAGGATAACTGTAAGAGAGAGAGAGAGAAAGAAAAAAAAAAAAAAAAAAAAAAAAAAAAAAAAAAAAGAAGGGATATTAAAGTTTCATAATTTCCAAACATTTCTAAATCCATATTTCAGATTAAGCAACATGTGAAAATTAATGTCATAATGATAATTCCTGTTTAACACGTTCCGTGCCAAACCATTTTTGCCTGACTTGTCGTTCAGGCCATTTGATATTTTGACTAAAGAAAAAAAAATGACTGCGTGTACCACCGGTGGTACACGTGGCCTGAAAATCAAGTTTAACGTATACCACCGGTGGTACACGTGGCCTGAAGATCAAGTTTAACGTATACCACCGATGGTACACGTGGCCTGAAGATCAAGTTTAACGTGTACCACCGGTGGTACACATGGCACGGAACATGTTAAAACGTTCAACCAACGATCGAAGTAGATATTTAAACATTCTATGGGAATATATTCTTTCCTGATTATCATGAATTTTATTTTTAAATCAAACTATCGAAAAAGTATAACTTCGGTTTTAGGTATATCATAAAAGAGGAAATTTTATAAAAAGAACTTTAAAGAACGCTTATATAATATTGTGTTAAAATAATATTTAACGAGTAAAAGAAGAATTTTATATTAATCAATATTATATATTTTAAATTATAATATAAATAAAAGATTTAAATACATTTAATATCTTTTCTATTGTTATTGTTATTGTCCATTTCTTCTTTTTTCTACGTTTAAATTTACAACTATTAAAAAACATACTTCGTTTTTTCTTTTTGGTTTCATCTTTTTTTCTCTCTTTTTTTTTCTTTCTTTCTTTTTTTTTTTTTTTTTTTTTTTTTTTTTTTTTTTTTTTTGCAAATATCATAAAAAGATACCTTAACTCTTAATCGTAACGTTTATAAATATTTTATAAAATGAAACAACTCTATAAATAAAACAAATCTATAAAATTGTTTAATATTTTGTCTGTCAAAATGTATCCATTTATCATTTATCATAATTCCGACTTAATTTTATTAGGAAGTATAATTTTAGTCTGACGAATGTGACGTCATAATAAATCTAACGTACATAAATAATAATAATAATAATAATAATAATAATATATCTATTATTAAAAAAAAAAAGTCTAAAGAATAAGAGAGACAAACAGATAAACAGATAGACAAAGAAAAGAAGAAGAAGAAAAAAAAAAAAGAAAAAAATAAAAAGAAAACAAAAATGAAAGAAAGAAAGAAAGAAAGAAAGAAAGAAAGAGTATTAATAATTGCATTCGTTCTATTTATATGCATCGACGAATCAATAAAATCGAGAACGATAATCAATCAATATTTTTTCGTTTGTTCAGTTTTTGAATTTTTTTTTCTTGTCTTTTTTTTTCGAAAAAATGTGATGGATGAGTAGGGATTGTACTTTGGCAGTCCTCTATCCAGTAACCTCGTTACCTCTATTGGATTAGCCTAACGGGATTACGCGGATCTTAACTTGGTTGCGTAACGGAAAACTGCGTTCCTTGATATGCAATAGTAAAGTTGAGATTTTAAAAGAAGGTTCGTGTTTGCCCCATCCTCGAGATAGATAGATAGATAGATAGATAGATAGATAGATAGATAGATGAATGGATGGATAGATAAAAAAAAAAAAGAAATAGCAATAGAAAAGAATATAAAAAAGAAAGAAATCGTTCACATTGAGATCGATGAATTTATAACAAACATACGATAGAATACATACATATTGTTCGTACGCTTTAACAATAAATCACAATCTATCTTTTAATCAATTTCGATCGATCGTTATTTTTTATTAAAAGATTTATAGACAATTTTATTTATCTTATTAAAAGTAGATTCATTGTTAAATTATATCGACTTATAGCTTTATATTCATTTAATTATATTATTATGTAATATAATTAAAAATAAAGAAAAAGAAATATTATTTCCTCAAGGAGGTACAATATTATCCAATGAAATTAAACAGGATAGTTTTGAAAATGCAACATTTTCAATTAATTCTATTATTACTTTTATTATTATTATTATTATTATTTTTATTATTATTATTATTATTATTTTTATTATTATTATTATTATTATTATTATTATTATTATTATTATTATTATTATTATTATTATTATTATTATTCATAAATCGTGAATTAATTTGAATATTATTTCGATTATATTTTTTATTGAGTATAAAATAAATATTACATAAATTTTTTCGTGCTCGATAATACGGAACGAAATTGATTGATACAGTTTGGAAATAAAAATTTATTGTAAAAAATAATAATAAATCATCAATTAATTTTCAATATTATTATTCCACTATTTTATCGAATAAATATATAACGAATATTATATTAATTTTCAATATTATTATTCCACTATTTTATCGAGTAAATATATAACGATTATTATATTATCGAACTCGACAATAACCAATGAAGTTAAACACGACTATTACTCGATATTCCAAATTATCTAATTATGATCAATTTTGTGATTAACACCAGATTGCCCAAGGAAGTCATTTTGACTGCTTTTTAATTTCAATTAGAAAAACAATTATGTATATAATGACACAATTTCTTAAAATTTTTTTTTATTGTTAATGTTTATTAATAACTTGTTATGTAACTGTTAATAATATAAAAAATATTAAAAATAAATTTTAAACAAATTTCAAAACACATTAGTTATTCGTTCACAATCCTCCATCATTTTGATTGCTTTTGGGTAATATAGGTATATACTAAGTTTCGGTCTTTCTAGTATTAAAAATTGCCTATGAACAAAATAAACATCTGAATATTGGAATTCCACAATAAACAACGAAACTAAACACGACAATTACTCGACTTTCTAAATTATCTAATTATGATCAATTTTATGATAAAAATTGACTAATAATAATAATAATAATAATAATAATAATAATAATAATAATAATAATAAAAATAAAGATTGTCATTATTAATATTAATATCAATTTTATTCTAATATATTTAATAAATTATACAACAAATATTATATTTTCGAATTGGACAAAAAAGGAACGAAATTAAAGATGACAATTACTCGACTTTCTAAATTATCTAATTATAATCAATTTTGTGTTAAAAATTAACTATGAATAATAATAATAATAATAAATATCGTAAATATTAATATTAATATTAATATTAATATTAATATTTTATTCTATTATATTTAATAAATTATATAAGAAATATAATATTTCCAAGTTGGAGAAAAAAGGAACGAAATTAAACACGATACAGTACTCGATTTCTCGAGTTATCTAATCCATGTAAGCGATTGTGTCTTTTACCGTAAAAGCTAGCGAGGATATGGTTACAAACATGTATGTATCTATGTATGTATCTATGTACACATGTATATATATATATATATATATATATATATATATATACATATATATATATATATATATATATATATACATATATATATAAGCGTAAAGCGCTCGCTTGACTATCTTAAAGAGATAATTTTTATACCCATGTTTATTATATCTCAATCTTCGTATACGTATACATAAAAATTGAAAAACTAGTTCGTTCGTTGTTCAAGAGAAATTCAAGGACTGTGGTTTAATAGAAGACGAAGTTATCTAGTAAATTCTATAATATTAGATTGGAAACTATGAAACGGGCGTTTTTCTTTAGTTATTTATTTTCATTCAACGGCCGTTTCATAGTTTCCAACCTAATACTTATATATTAGGTTGGAAACTATGAAACCGGCGTTTTTCTTTAGTTATTTATTTTCATTCAACGCCCGTTTCATAGCTTCCAACCTAATACTTATAGAATCGATTAATAACGAACGTTAAAAATTCAATATTTGTTATTTGTATATCATTTTTGATCAAAGAAGTTCTTTCTTCTTTTATTTTTATTTGTTTTTTTTTTGTTTATCATCTTTTTGTTTTAATTTCTATTTTCTTTTCTTTTCTTTTTTTTTTTTTCATCTTTTAAACGTTTAAATGTTTAACAACTTACGTATTCGAATCGATCCTTAGAGAGTTGACTAAGTAGACTCAAAAATCCAAGTGCTGTGAACCATGCACACCAAAGTATAACCTCGTCCATGTATTGTACATTGAGCACTCCAAAAACGAATATGAACTTGTAAAATACGAAGTTCCAGAATTTGTCCTTGAGATGTTGCCTCTCAGAAACTCGTAGATCACCGAAGACTAGTTTTTGAATGGACTTGCCTACTAGTATCAGCACGCAGTAAACCATGTTTATCAAAGTCTGTAATTAAAAAAATGAAGAAAAGATAGAAACAATATAAAGAGAAAAAAAAAAAGAAGAAAGAAAGAAAGACTGTAAGATAAAAAGTCGAGATATAAGTTTCGCAATGTGATTATTGGATTAATTCATCATATGATTTATAGAATTATATATAAAAAGAGAATTTTTTTTTTTTTTTTTTTTTTTAATCAATTATCAATAGATCAAATAAATGGTGTTGCAATAAAATAAATATTATTTTCTTAATAGAATAAGATCTTTGTTGTTCTATTGAAAATTAAATTGTAAATTTACTTTTGATTTGTCGAATCACTTTTGAAAATACGGATTGAAATGATGCGTTTAGAACAATAACGTACATATATCTTCTGGCAAGAGATACAATAATACAATAATGCAATATAATTTTGTTGTTTTATTCGTAATTAAAAGTGTGTACAATTTTTCTTTATCATTATTCGAAACTTATAATATTGTAATTAGTACAAACAATTTATCAGGAGTTCGTAAAATCTCGAATAAGATAGGTCAGTATCGATTAGCAATTACAGCAATTAGAAAAAGAAAAAAAAAAAAAAAAAAAAAAGAACGAAAAACAAAAAGAGAAAAAGAAAAAAAAACAAGAGAAAGAAAACAAATATTTAACGATGCTTTGAAGTGATCATTAGGGAGCTCAGCGAACCATGACACTTCCAATTTCATTTGAAATTTAAAATAACATGTATTCTCGTATCGAGTCGATGTATAAATCAAAATGATATTTGGAATCGTCGATCGAGAAGGTTGGTATCAATGATTAACTTGGCAAAATTTCTTAAGACATTAACGCGTCGAAATTACTAACCAACGACGACTCGATCGTTGCCAAATGACAGAATCACGTTCGAAAGGACATCTAATTCTAGATACTCTGTGTTGTTCTATCTTATTTGTGAATAATAAATATATTTAATATGCGGAAGTTAAATCGCGCTAACAACGAATTTTCGTTTAGATCGATGTTATAAAAATTAATAAATTTACGTTTCTTTTTTTACTTTAACAATGTATAAAATATTTATTTTCATTCACTTATGAATTCGTTCTAATACGAAATATATATACATATATATACATATATATATATATATATATATTTTATTATATCTTATTAGTATAACGTTATTATATTATGATTAATAAAGAGAAAAGAAAGAAAGAAAATTTAATCAACAATTATTTAAAAAAAATAATCTGTAAAAATTAATAAATAATAATATAATAATCGTATCATTTATATTATATTATATATATATATATATATATATTTATAATCAAATTAGTTCTTGAAAAAAGATTCAATATATAATAATAAACGTTTTAAAAAAAACAATTTACAATCCCTAATATTGACCCGAGACAAAATTAGTATCAAATAAGAAATTTACCTAACATTGATAATACATTCTACCGGTAAGATTTTCTTAACATTTTAATAATTCCTTCATTCATTCATTCATTCATTTATTTATTTATTTATTCAGTTTCAAATAAAAAAAAGACAGTAAAATTTTTTTTATTTCTTTCATAACGAAAACAACAATTTTTTTTAATAAAATCACGAATCATTCACGTGATAGTGAGTAAACGATGTTGTAGGTCAATAAAAAAAAAAAAAAAAAAAAAAAAAAAAAAAAAAAAAAAAAAAAAAAAAAAAAAGAAGAAAAAAGAAGAAAAAAAAGAAAAAAATAGAGAAGGTAGATTACGTGCAGCGGATCTTTATGATAAAAAATCTTTATAATAAAGGGGGCGAGAGGTGGGGGGGGGGGGGGGGGGAAAAAAAAATAAAAAGCAAAAAAAAATCTTGATCAATTTTGTCTAAATCGAAGTCTCTATGGCCGACCATTTCGTATTATAAAACGTTTGATTAATTTCTCGGATGACCTTAAAACATTGTCCATTTGATGCGTTTAATGATAGTCGGAATAAAAAACATAGAACTGGTTGATCAAGTATATATGCAATCATATAAGCATATTAGTGCTGAGTCGAGTTTAAAACAGAAGAAGAAAAAAAAAAGGAAAAAAAAATAAAGAGAGAGAGAGAGAGAGAGAGAGAGAGAGAGAGAGAGAGAGAGAGAAGAAAACTTATTCCTATCTATGATAAATAGGAACTATAATTAAATAAGGGAAACCTTTTTAAATAACAATTTCTTATGTGTCTAGCGGAATCGACAATATTTTTTAATGACACGTTTTAAAACTAGTTTTCTAATATTACAAATTTAAAACAATCTCGATATTCTATACAACATTACAATATCACATTGACACGATAATTTTAAAAGGAAATTATTATTCTATTATTACAACTGACGCAATGCGGTAATAATAGTTGATTTATAAGATTATCGCGATAAATATATTTTCTTCCTTTTTCTTTTTTATTTTTTTTTCTTTTATTTTTTTTATTTTTTTTTTTTTTTTTATTTTTTTTTTTTTTTTTTTTTTTATTTAAAAAAAAAAAGGAAAAACAAGATTGTTTTCCTTCGTACAATTTTACAATGTCATTATTTCATTACTTTGACATAGTAAAACTATTAACTAGAACAAAATTCGCAATATAACTGACGCAATGCGGTTCTGGTATTGCTTTTATAGGACATACGGTATATATATATATATATATATATATATATATATATATATATATATACATATCTTGAAAATGTAAAGGAATATCGAAAAGTTAATTTTGAAAAAAATTTTTAAAGGAATATTTCAATATACCTTGAAACATTATAGGAATATCGAACTACGCTTTCTTAATATCATTTTATTTATATATAAAATTCTTTCAAATGTATTAATTTATAATTCAACGATAAAGACACGTACAATATTTTTGACATCGATAATAACGATAACGTAAGAATTTTAATAATTTCGTACCATTTACATTTTACTTATAAAAGGAAAAACATTATCAAATAATTCTAATTTCATCAAAAAAAAAAAAAAAAAAAAAAAAAAAAAAAAAAAAATATTATACTTGGAATATTATTATCGTTTAACGATTATAATATTTATCTGAGTCGAATAAAAATGGAAAAAGAAA